>NC_056546.1:19825646-20128516 GCF_910596095.1 Thunnus maccoyii | reverse complement strand
TTTTTTTCCATGAAGGATTTCACAAGAGTTTGCAATGATTTGGGAAGAAAGGCTTTTATAACTTGATTTTCCTGGAGGGGTTTGTGAGAATTTCTATGTGTCTTGTACACAAAATTTCAAAATGGCAAACATTTGCTGTATTTGCAAGGACAGTAATCTCATACAGTATTTACAAAAGAGCAAATTCCTGGAAGGGCTTATGTTGAAACTTGAATTGAACTGCGGAAGGCACATTCAGTCTGTCTGCAGAAGTATTGAAGCTTTTAAAAAAATCTCCTTTTTAGTCTTTTTTTTTTTTTTTTTACCAGGATTTGGACCTCAGTGGACAGAAGGCCTAAAGCAATTGGCCTTGTAATTACTGCAGTCCTCGGTATTTGAAAGTATATGAGACGGATGTACATGTTGATTGGTGTGTTTGTACACTGAACTACAGCCACATGACCCAAGAGATAAGGTTTCAGTGTTGGCTGGGGGTTGGCTTGTACTTTGGAAGGCCTCGCCTCTGTTGACAGTAGAAGTGCAGTCCTATGTGTTTGAGTTTGTGTGAAGTCTATGTCTCTGATGAACATCGCAATCGCCCTCCATTGTTTTGTTTGCTTGTTTAACCCCGACCGTTGTCGTAATTGCATCTGTCACTACATCAGGTTGGCCTGGGGTGTTTGTCAGTAACGCATCTGACACAGTCTATAAGCTACACGCTGCTGGAATCCAAAGATTGCCAAAGTAAATACTGCTGCTTCAATAAACGTTACCTCTCGTTGCTCCGGTTTTAGTGTGGAGTTAGGCCTAGCTGCCTGTGTGAAGTCTGAATTTTGTTTTCTGAAAATGAACTTCCTCAACAGGCAGGAGGTGTTTCCTTCCCTCCCGGTCCTCTGTTTGAAACTGTGAGGTGAATACTGAACGCTTCTAAAACATGACTAGAGCAAAAACAACTGCTCCTTTGTATGAGCCGAGTTTGGGGCCAATTGTAATGCTTTGTGCGAGCTTTTTCATTTGCTTTCACCTTGGGCACCGAGTAGATCGTTTTAATCCATTGAGCAGTTTTATTTAAAAATGTGTCATTTAGACTTCAACAGTAGCCTGATTAGCCTTCACATTAATGGACGCTTTGTTTGCCGTGACATAATTTGACCCTCCCATAAAATAAAAGACTGCCACTTGGCTACCTCGCTCTAGAACAGCCTCTCTCTCTCTCCCAGTCCAGCTCAGCCCCCCTTTGTCTCATTCACATTTTTAGAGAGCTCCAGCCCGACTGGGTAGTCACCTAAATATCAGTTAGGGTTTCAAATAACAGCCCTCGCCATGGGGCTCTGCGGCACACCTTTATGTATCTGTTACAGAGGTGTAACTGGTTTGTGTCGACTGGTTTATTTCGTGTGAAGAGGGTGTGGTGTGAGTACATAAGTGTATAAAATCAAAGCAGTTAAATGCAAAATCGCTGAGTTTTTGTTATGAAATCCTGTTCTGCTATTCACATAAAAATGCTAAGTTGTGTGTATTTTTGTTTTTTACTTAAAAAAAAAAAAAAAAAAAGAGCATATTGGTATTATAAAGTATGCCTTCATGGTACTTAGTCCCATGACATCCAGGTTGGCTGTGGCCTTTCCCACTGCTCTTTGTCAGACAGGTTTGTGGAGAACAGCAGTAGACTGCTGGCCTCAGCATTTTCCGCCTGTATTGATCTCCCCACATTAGCTCTCTCTTCATGCACAGACATGAGCACAATTGCTTCCCTTACAACATCGGCTGCCGTGGCAACTGAGTCCTGATTGTGAGATTCGCTCCCAGAAAACATCTCAAACCAGTACCTCTTCATTTTGATGCGCGCTATCGTCTCCTTTACATTCCTCCGTACATATTTGACACATCAACGGCTTGATTCGCCACTTAAAGCTATCTCCCTATGTCTTTGTGTATTTTTGAATGGGCTAAGTGCTTAACAGGATAAAAGAGCAGTTTGAAAGGGGGGAAAAAATGTGCCTTGGCACCTGCTGTTAGTCCCTGCCTGTTTGCACATGAATATGATGAGGCTGGCGGTGCGCTGGGCTATTTTAACTTGCAGATGAGCCATCAGGTCAGCACCATTGCAGCTTTGGTGTATTTTCAAGGATGAGCTGAAGTCAACAGGCCAGTTCGGCTTATTAGCTCCCTCTCCCCTCTCTCTTTATACTCTTTACACTCTAGTGTCCCATAATTCATTGCATTCCCAGCCCCCTCTCTTTGATGCCTTTTTCATAAGAGCAATGATAACCGCGATCATCGCAACAGCAGTGGTAATTGACCAGCTGCAATCATGGTAAAACACTTCCTGTGTTTGGCTGGATGCGAGGCAGCTTTGTCAGCCGTCCACCCTGCCTTCTGTTGATATTCAAATGACGGTCTTCTGGAGGAGCTACTCAAAGAGGATAAGCACACTCTGGCACCCAAGGGCCCAGCTGAGAGGTCAGGGTTGTGGAGATGGACTGAGGTGGTGAAGCTCTCTTGTGCTTTAAGGTTAATCAGTGATCTGACACTTTTCCCCAGGCTTTACCCAGACCGTGACTTGTTCTCTTCTCCCAGTGACAAAACTCAATCAAGTTTACATTCGTGGCCTTTTTAAGAAGAAAGGGCAACAGAATGAAGTGTTTACAGTCGACTCTAGCTTCACAAAAACTCTTTGCTCACACTTTTTAATCAAAGGTAGACTCGAGCGTTTCTTTGCCACACCTGTGCTTTGTGGCTGACTGTGACTAAATGGTTGTCGAAAGCATGTGTTAGGCAACCAGACCTGTCTTAAACTCACACGAAACAGCCTAAATGAGGACGGCTGGTAAGCTGGTTACATTATCTATACATCTACAGTTTATTTAGTTTAAATCTAGCCTTGGCTTGTTTTCAAATGGTATCCTCTAATTTCATTCTTCTGCAAATATATAAATTCTTTGTAGACAAAAAAGCCCCTAATTGTACACAATATGTGGCTTGTAAACACAGCTAAATTTGGTCTGAGATTTTGGAAGGGTGTACTGTAGCCTCGGCTCTCTGCTCGGTCCCCTCTCTATTTGTAAATTCATTCAGAGTAGGAACCTGTCATGTCAAGGGATATCTTTTTGTGTTTTAGTCTCTCGAGCGGAGATTTCTCCTTTAACGCAAATGGGCAGTTCTCTTGCTTCCTGACATATCTGATTGCTCTACTTTGCGCTGTGATTCATCCTAGACTGGAGATAACTAATACAGCCTACCTCACCAGCACTCAGTCTCTGCTGTTTGTGTGTCTCTCAGTCTCCCTCTTACTCACACACACACACACACACACACACACACACACACACACACACATCTCAGTCTCTCTTTCTCACTTGTTCTGCCTTTCCATAAAAGGATTTCCCTATTGTTATGACTCTTCCTATGTTCACTCCGCCTGTCCCTTTGCCTTTGACCTGGAAAGCTTTTTGACGGACTTCCTTTTCTCGCAGAAGTAAACGCGGTACACAGATTTGAAGGAATCTTCAGTGGTGCTGACACATTAAAACACAGACAATAGAGAGCTGATAAGTTGAGCGTAGGATGACGTAGCTAACATGACCTCACCTGTTAGAGCAAACAAGATGTGGTATGCTTTTAGTCTAAAGAAATCACGGCCTTGGATTTAGAAGTCACTCTAAACCAAAACAGGATCTCTCTGCCGCCTGTTTATCCCCTCATTGAGAGTTGAGTGGTCATTTTGTAAATGCACTAATGCCTCGTTTCCCCCTCCTGTCCTCACTCACTGGCTTTGACAAACTGATTTGTGTGTTTGTGTGTACACTCCCTCTCCTGTCTCACCCGCTGTGCAAACACTCTCGAGTTTGACCCAATTCTTATCTTATCGCAGAAATGAAAATATATGCCTATCCACCGCACTCTGCGCGCCTTTACCCTTCCAGCCCTACTCTATCTCGATCCACAGCATCCCAGACCACCACAGACCGGGGCATCTGGTGTCCACACGCGAGGTGCAGCGGGGAGCGTTTCTTCACAGGGTGGCTGCTCAGTGGTCGTCTGTGGCAGAGCCAGCCAGCATGGATTACTTATTTTCTTATTGACTCTTGTTTGTGGGATTTCTGCTCTTTAATTGAAGGGACGGCATGGTTGTCATGGTGACACCCAGGACTTAAAGCTTGTTGTGAGCTGAGCCAAAGAGTGGTCTCTTTGTACTCTTGGCCTCACCAGCCAGCGTGCAAGACCATGGCTAATATTTTAAGGTTTTATAGACTTCTTTGAGCAAAACTTATTACAACTGAAGATAAAAAGGTTATAAAGTTTTTGTGAATTTAGCATTAATATAGGTGTCATTGTAGGCGGCATGAACATTGAGTACTTGTTTTTGGTTCCCTCATATTTATCTTTTCATTGCTTTACACAACAATACATTGACAGGATCATTGTTTATGTACAAGATGACAAGGGCGCCTCTTCTGAGCCAAAGTAAAAAAGCACAGTAGTCTCATTAATAAGGGTTCTTGGGTTGAATTGGTTAATGATACAGGGCTGCTGGCAATGTTGAATTTTCTAATGACTGACAACTCGCGGGTTTGTAGCCTCTTTACACTACTTAATCTGGCATGTGACAAATTGAGACTTGATCCTGGCTGAATGAAGATCAGTCTGTAAGAGCCATCCACTCCGTAAGATGGAGACCTTCCACTCATTTCTGAAGTCGCTTGATGGTTTCATGCTCATTTACACATAACGAGCAGCTGGGTCTCGTCTGGAAATGAGGTGGGCGTCAAGGAGTGGAGCCTTAAGTCGGTTCAGTTGCTTGAGAGGAACTCCTCCAAGGTCCTTCGGCTGGAGTCAAGAGGGGGGGAGAGCTGAGAGCCTCTCCGTCCTCACCAGGCGTGGAGGAGAGTGGCAGTGAGAGGAGAGGGTTGGGGAGTGGGATAGAGGCAGACAGCTACAGGGGGTGTGCCCTCAGGGAAAACTTAAGAAAACAAGGTCAACGCTTGGGAGAGCACATCATTCCAATATGTCGCATCCAGTTATTTCATACCGCCAACTTTGTTTTAGAGATCAGCTCACCATCAAAAACTGTGATTTTGTCTATGTGTTGTCGTGATCTGTTTAACATTAACAACCTTTTTTTTCTCTCTTTCTCCAGACCTCTTTGATTTAATGGGTCCAATCATTGGGATGTCACCAGATAAGAAAACGGAAATTCCGGGTATGCAAGAGGAGCGGACAGGGCTCAGAGGTGTTTGTGGTGTGGGAACACTGCCCGAGGCGGAGTGCGCGTCCAGTCCGCTGGCGACCAGCGTGGATCGGACTGGAGGTAACGAGGATGAGGAGCTCACCAACCTCAACTGGCTCCATGAGAACCTGCTTCAGAACTTCACTCTGGGCGGCCCTGAAGCTCAGCCCAGCGGCAGCCCCCTCTTCGACATCGAGGGAGACTACGGGTCCAACCAGGGCGCGTCGTCCTCCTCCTCATCTTCTTCACACGGCAGAGGCAGGGAGCGGGACTCGTTGAAGTCTAAGCCCCCTTTCTCGTTTTCCCTCCTCATCTACATGGCCATTGAGCAGTCTCCCAGCAAGTCTTTGCCTGTCAAGGAAATCTACGGCTGGATTCTTGAGCACTTCCCTTATTTCTCCAATGCTCCCACTGGCTGGAAGAACTCAGTGCGTCACAACCTGTCCCTGAACAAATGCTTCCGCAAGGTGGAGAGGAGTTTAGGAAAGGTAGGTTAGCAAACTGTCTCCTAACTTTCACTCACTTGACACAGATTTAAACTTAGAAAACTGCTGTTTTAGATTATGCTTCTTGTCATGAATATACCTTTTGTTAGGTGATATTAAAATTTCCATGGGCCAAAACACATCTCGCGTAGCAGAAGACTGTCAGTGAACAGTGAGTTTCAGTGTAAGGGAGCAGTGTGGCTCCTGTCACAGTGTCCGGGGCTGTAACACAGCTGCAGGGACCTCTGACTCTGCTGCGATAAGGCTGGAATCCAGTCAAGGTCGCAGATACTCCTTCAGAGGAAACGCAAACACAGCACACTGAGATAGGACTTTATCTTCATACGCACAAGGTAGTGCAACCGATTCACTAGACAGACAAGTGTCCTACAGTTGGGAAAAGTCATCGTTCACACGGCGAGAAGGAAGTAAATGTGACCAAAAGTTCAGAGAGGAGTTTGTAGGAAGATTATTTGTCAGCTTGTCCCGGCAGAGTTATGTGTCACTCACGCTTATTTGTGTTTTTATTCCTGCGTAGAGAGAGAGAGAGAGAGAGAAAAAGGCACATGCTTGTGAGAAACAGATAAGCACACCATGCATATCCTGCACAAACGTTGTAATCTGAAGGGGAAATTAGTGATTTCTGACCAACAAATTGAGTTTATTGATTTTGTAACGGTCCAAATATTTGTAAGAAAAACATGTTGGAAGAGGAAAAAGTAAAGAAATGAGCCGGAAAGTGTAGTTTGAATTTGTGGCAAGAAAAGGTTTTCAAGAGACTTCATTTCTACGTTGCACCTTACTATAACTGATCCACGGAGTGACACGATGGTAGCCATATTGAGCTTCAGTATGACTTCAGACCTGTGACCGGTAGAGCCCGTGGTGCCAAGGCTGTGCCTGGCTAGGACCTGATATTTTCCCACCGCGGGAGGGCATGGTGGTTAGCACTCAGCGAGTAGCAACACGATGCGGTGCAGGCCCGCTCAGCATGCAGGTGCACAGCGTGAGCCCTTCGTCTGCTGAGAGACCAGCACCAGTTTCACATGACACTGAGCTGGTGGTTTCCGTTGCCATGGAGACATTTCCTTCTTCCTGCATCAGGGCTGGTTGGTAATCTGAGTCAAGGTTATTCTCCTCCCTCCCTCCCTCCCTCCCTCCCTCCCTCCTCTCCCTCCCTCCCTCCTCCTCCCAGACTGGGCAAGAATACGCCGCCATCAGATAAAGTGACAGTTAGCACACATCACCAACAGACAAATTCATTCCTCACATAGCGCTGTGGAGCACTTGTTTCCTCCTTTTGTTAAGCCTGTTATGGCATTCTTAGTTATGTATTTTGTTTTTTTTCACTCTCTTGTCTTGTTTATGTTGTTGGCATCTACAAAGAAATAATGCTGTCAAGTTTTTTTGCCTTTCATGCACATTGTGATTTACTGTAATGGAATTTGTCAGACCACTATGCTTTCAGTACAGTCTTCTGTATACTTTACTCTGAATTTAAATGCTTTAATCATCAATTATGTGCACATTTTGATGGATTGAAAAGGGTATATAGCTACAACATTTTCAATATTTTTGTAGCTTGTCAGTTTTTGTAGAGCATGTTTTGGATAGAAGTTTGTATAAAATCGACTTGTAGTGCAGTGACTTATCTTTAAGGGTTGACCTTTTTCTTAAAGGGGACCTATTATACTTTTCCTTTTTTTCAGTCATATAAATATATAAAGTATGTAGAAGTTTTATTCTACTTTCAGCCTGAGCCAACGTCGGCTTGTGATGGACTTCTTTATATGGTCATCTGCTCCAGGCACAGCGCGCAAGTTCACAGCTCCTCTCCTCTAACATTATTGTGTTTTCCATTGTAGTCACACCGAGCCATGACTGGAGTTGAGGTGGTACGCTGTGAATGTTTTTCCATTACACAGCACGGCAAAATGAAATAAGTAGTTTACCTGTTGGAGGTGTGCTGGTCGTCTGCAGCTCTTCATCAAACATCATCATCATCACTGTGGCAATTTCTGCTTGTGCTATTCCTCCCTGCATTATTTCTAACTGATCCGCTGAACAAAGAGCTCCAAATATCTCCATGTGTTGTTGTGTCGCCTGGTTTTTAGCGCTGCTAACAAAGCTCCACTGATTCTGTGAGGAATATGTTTCATTTCCTCATTTAAAACCTTGTAAAATGAAGTGGCAAAAGAAGGAAATGTTGGATTTTCATCAGCAGTAACTTAGCATGACTATGATATGGCTTCCCCTCGGCAGGCTTCCTGAAAGCTGGCCAATCAGAACGCAGTGGGCTCATCGGAAGGGGGGCCTTAAAGAGAGGAGATAACACTACCTGTTAGAGACAGAGGCTGAACTGAGGGGCTGTATAAAGGGCCAGTATAAGTTATATCAGGAGTTTTTTGAACTGTGAATCATGCAAAGCTACTCTAGTGGAGTCCCAGAATAAAACTATTGAGCTGGAAATGAGCAGAATAGGTCCCCTTTAATATATAATGATCCTGTCATTGGGGGTTTTCTTACATCTACAGATCACCAAAACAAACAGCTATAACTTTCTAATCAAGTGTTTAACTTTTTGTTTGTGTGACTCTCAGGATTCAGGACTTTTTTTTTCTCCAAACACTCACAACAACTTCCTTGATGTACTGTAAATCTAAATTCCCCTCACAGTTTGTAGCTGCAGGCGTATTTTCTTTACATCCCGCATGACCTTGGCTTAGAAGCTTGACTCTTTCTTCTTTCGTACAGGCCAATGGAAAAGGTTCTCTCTGGTGTGTCGACCCCGAGTACCGCCCCAACCTGATCCAAGCCCTTAAAAAGCAGCACTTCCCTGCCGCACATGCCTTCTGCACACCACCCGCCTCCCCACCCAGGTGAGCGTTCATCAGTCAGTCTTTGGATGTTGTGAAGTATGATGCTTTGCATTGGCTGCAATGAAGCAGGAAGCTGATCAAACCATATTTCATTGTCAGTGAAGAAGTTCCACTTAACAGTTTTATTGTGGAGGTCTCTTGTGATTAATACAATCCAGTTTTTTAAAGATCACAATTGGCTTTTCTTTACACCTGCTTTCAAACTCATCCTTCATGTCTTTTTTGTTCACTTTTTGCAGTGCCTCCTCACCCCCACGCCATCTCTTTCTACAAGGCTGCTCATTTAAAGGTGAGACTGAACCAAACTTCTTCCGTCTGTCTCTTAAGTTTGGATACATCCAATAAAAGCCGCCGGTTCCGCAGATGTACAGAAATTCCAATCAGTGCAGTTTTATATTTTTTATATCTTATGTTTGTGCAGTATTGTGATTGTGTTGCTTTTGCACATTTCAGTCACAGAACATTCAGCGTCACTGTGCTTTTATCTTCAACTCTTGGTTTTGATTTGTTGCTTTAAAGTCATTGATGCCTCATGTTAGACCATAGTGGTGAGAGGCTCCCAGTTGATGTCTCAGCCCCCTCTCTTTCTCCCTCTCCCCTCCTCTGCCTCTTGGATTTGTAACCTTGACGACAGGCAGAGGTTCTGCTGGTGCTGAGTGTGGTAATCATTAATAATTTAGAACCCCAGAAGTGAGCTATGAGGCTTTTAGACACTTTGTCAGGTCTGAAAAAGATAGGATGCATTCTCCATATCAGTAGCTTGAATTTATCTTCCGGTTTGTTTCGGTGAATCTTTGTTTTGCATATCCAATCCATTCAGTAAGCATCGATTGGGTCACTATGTCTCTAGTAAAACATTACTGAAGGAAACCCCTGCCTTCTAGTAGAGACGCCATGCTGCCATGCTTTCACACCTTAGGACTGACCATCATGCATGTTCTCTCCTCTTCCAGAGTCTGACATTGATGCTGCCACTGCCATGATGCTCTTAAACTCTGCCCCCGGGCACCACGTTGACCCATGTAAGAGAAATCCACAGGCAGCCATACTTTTCACCCACTCTTCTTACTCTCCTGACATGCCACCCCACCATTGCTTAAATATTATTTTTTTTAATTTTGTGTGCTGTTTTAAGTTGTGTCCCTCACCTGTCCTCTTAAAAGTGTGTTTCTGCTATTAAAAAAAAAGTTTTCAACTTGCTTTATTGCATATATTTTTTCCTGTAGGCATGCTCTTTTAAGACTTATTAGAATAATGGTTGATTCTAAGAATAGTCAGCTAAAGTCAGTTTGAGAAAGTGTTATCAGTGCATGATCCTTGTGTTTTTAAATTTGTTAAGTCGCTGTTCTGATTTTTCAAACTTCCGGCTGTTATTGCCTTATTACTTGACATATTTTACATTACATTCTGATTTATTTAGCCTGTTTGTAATTGATTTTATTAATTGACTACAAAAACTCCTCAAAGCACCATTTAATGTGACTGGGTTTCGCTAATATATGTACTTTCCCTGTTTTGAACACAATGATATTTTTAAATTAGGCTTTCCCACTTGGGTTAAGACCAGTCTTAGTTCTGCTTTATACTAGTAAACAAAGTGAGCTACAGTCTGTGGTTCACTGTGACTGATTTCTGCTTTCTCTTTGGAAAAAACTGACCCAATAGCTTGTTTACTGTAATGTGACATTATGATTTACTTCTGTTTTTTTGTTTTTTTTAATCCAACCAAAGTGAGACTATAGTCTGTAAAATTAGTTTTACATGACTATAAATAAAACTCTCTGCCCTCAGACAGCATTTGTTTCAATGCATTCACTTTGAAAAACAACTAAGACAAGGGAAAATAATGTGATACAATAAGGAAAATAATGTTGTAATAGGCCTGTAACATATGGTGTTACATTCGAATGTATACTTATCACTTGTTACTTCTTCTGTTCTCCTCAGGCAATTCTGATAGCCCACTGGACCTCTCCAGACCCGACTCTGTCCTGGTGAGCAGCGATCCAAAGCAGGACCACAACTACAGCAGTGTAGCCCTGCAGCGCTGCTCCTCCCGTTCCTCCTCCTCGTCCCTGTCCTCCCTCGACGAAGGAGGCTGCGACCGCAGGCAGTCCCGCCGCGCCGGCAGCGAGGGCTTCCACAGCGACGAGGACTCCGACCTCTGGGACGAGAGGGGCGTCCACCAAACTTCGCGGCGTCCGCCCGCCATCAAGTGGCCCGCCGGCAAGAGGGCACGACGTGAGGCCAAGCCGGAGCTGGATGAGGAGCTGAAGGAAGCGGCCGGCTCCTTGCTGCACCTCGCTGGTATACGCAGCTGCACGGAGGGCTCCAAACGCACTGTCAAGAGCACAAAACTTAACAGGAAATGAAGATCCCCCCCCCCTCTACCCCTCATCAGACTCCGGACCCTCTGAACCCTAACCTCTGACCCCTGATCGTGTGTCCCAGTGTGCCTCCTTCTCCTTATCTGATCGTTCATTGGCCATTTTGAGCCTTTTTTTTGTTTGGG
The DNA here is from genome assembly GCF_910596095.1 of Thunnus maccoyii. Taxonomy (NCBI): domain Eukaryota; kingdom Metazoa; phylum Chordata; class Actinopteri; order Scombriformes; family Scombridae; genus Thunnus; species Thunnus maccoyii. Next base: position 20,117,431 of record NC_056546.1, on the reverse strand, counting down.
ATATCCCTGTCCAACAAAACAAATGGCAATAGTATCGTTCACACAGGAGAACAAAGCCATATAGAGACTTTTGTAACTCGGGGGTAACTGCCGGGGTGGGTGTTTGGGCTATGGAGAACCATCAAGATACCTATCCAAAATGACCTGCCTGCTTCTGTTGGATTAGACGATTGTGATTCAAGAATTTTTTTCCTCTGAAAGACGAAATGGGAAAAGCTGAAGTTTTTATAACTCAAAGCGTTGCATGCTTCCTCCTCAAACCTGTATCCTCTTCCAAGTGAATCTATTTATGAAGCGAATGAGTGCATGTTTGTAACAGACAAAATCTAACCTCCTGGTGTTATCAGTTTTTCTTTTTTTTTTTTTCTTTTTTTTTTGTGCTAAAGAAGAAAAAAAAATGCCACTGTTTTTTTTTTTGAAAGGAATCCTTACTCTACGAATCCTCTTGTAAGAGAGATGCAATAATTAATCCACAACCTTAACTTTTTGACTTTATTTAATGGTGGCATTTTTCAGAGTCGAGTATGCTAGTTAAACTTTACAATTAAGAGAATGAATGGAGTAGTATTATGATCTTGTTATGCGATAAACTTATTACACATGAGCTCTGGCTCTATTTCAGGATTAGCAAGATGTTGAAATAGTATTACTCTGCCACTGCCAAATTTAGTTGCAAAGTTAGCTAAACTACTTCGCTCCGTTTTGTGCGGCCATTACATTGTTATACAAATGAAAGCTGTTTTTCTTTTCTTTTTATTTTTGCAAATTCACTGCTCATCCTGTCAATCCCTTTCATTCATCAGTGTGTTTTTGACGTTTATTGTGCAAGACAAAGAACATATATTCACGTGTTTGGTGACAGCCTATGCAAAGTGAACATCTGCCACCGTATTGCCAGATGTTCACTGCGTGTTCATAGGTTACCCACCGTAGATTTTATTTTTATTTTATTTTGTGTGTGTGTGTGTGTGTGTGTATCATAGTGCATGTTGATGACTTCAGCCTAAACCTGAGATGACGGTCGTGACAGGAAAGAGTTTGCTTTTCTCTTACTGACAAAGTAGTCGTACTGCTCCAGTGAATATGATTGGTGGAATGATCTCCTTGCTACAGCTGTACAGTACTGTATGTATGCTAGGGGCCAGTGGGTACTCTGCTTACTTCTGGTCCTTTTTGAATGCAGAGCTGGAGCGGACAGTAAATTAACACAGCTTCTCCGCTCCATTATTTTGAGTTTGCAGTTTGATTGTACCTCCATATGTGTTTTCCATGTTGTTTTTTTTTTTTGAACCATGTACTTTAGAAAATTACATAATTACACAGCTAATTTTTGCTGTTGGCCAATTCTCAACTTGAGGGAAGGTGTGTCTGTTTTGGCTGAAATTTAAAAAAAAAAAAAAAAAAAAGAAAAAAAAAAAAGGCGCAGAGCACAGTCAAGTGTAAAGAACGAGAAGCCGTGGCCAGAGAGAACTGGATTCTGTATGTGCAGTCGCTCGCAGGCGAGATGTTGGAAGACCTGTGCTGCTCTCACGTTGTGCCCTCAGTTCTGGCTGGCCACTAGTGTTTCGTCTTTGCTCTTCCTCCTCGAACAAAATAAGGAAGTGCTCGCTCTCTTCTCAAGCTGTGAAATGGAGTGTTTATTGTCAGTTGATTGCATGCAGTTCGTTGAGGGGAAGTTGCAAGCCACTTGTGTTGAAGGCCTCGATTCTCATTTGAGCTTTTAAATAAAAAAGCCTGTGTACACACAACTTATAATACAAGGTAGCATGGGAGCGTACAACTTGAACAGTAACAAACAGATAATTATATTATTTCTTCCCACTGGAAAAAAAAAAAAAAAGTAAGGCATCTCATTGTGTCACAGTGACTGTTAGTATAGCATGCATGGTCAGTGCCAAACATTTTCTCGTGCCACTGATGTAAAAAAACTGCAAACGGCCATGGTCACTATATCCCCCCTGCTGCCACAACGTAGTCATGATTTAGAGCAACAATGCCCTAGTTTTCTGAATAATCGGAACAGGAAATGGGAGAGGACTCTGGTCAGTTTAGTGACTTAACCAATCCTTTGGTTTATTTTTGTCACTTTAGAGTGGGAGCTGTTTTTAGCAGAGTAAGCTGCAGTTCCCAGAAGTAATACTTACATACACTGGTCTTGTTTAGCTGTGAAAAAAGAACAAATTATTGTTCATTAATCATTATTTATGACATTAATTTATGGGATTATTGAATGCATACTCTATCAAACACTGGTCATTTGAAAGGAATGACTGGGCACATCCATTTTTCTCCCTTTGTGAACTTCTTGATAAGTATTTTGTTTTTCTCCTTGTTTATTTTACAGCAATACACCTTTTTTTCCTCTCACTATGTTATAGTGATTAAGTATTTTGCCAATGTCTACTGTCTTTAGAGCGGGTGTTTTTTTTTTTTTTCAATTTAACCATGACTGCCAGGTTTTCTTGATGTTTTGTTTTTGCTTTTTTGTTAGGCTGGATAGTTGATTAACAGTAATCCTGAAACCTTTTGTTGCCAAAATTGACGTACAACTGGGGTATAAAATTTCCAATGGACACATTCCCCGTGTACTGTATAATTTCTTTGAAGCTGATTTAATCATTTTTACATTTGTCTCGTTTATGTTTAGATATTATGACTTAAGTAGTCACAAATTGAAGACTAGCTCTCAATCTTGTCACAGATAAGAACTGTTTGGGGAAGGAAAAAAAAAAAAAAGACTGCCTCTCATAACTCATGCTTCCAGGTAATGTTATGGGGTGTATCGAAATGTTTGGAATATCACTGAAAACTGGAACAGACTAACTCAGTCGCCAGGCTGCTGCTGTGTAGTTACATTTTAGAGACAACTGCAGAAAATGGTTGGAGATCTCACTCATTCTTTCTGTAGCACTTGCAAACGAAAGGTTATGATGGTCTCAGAGTGACAGGGTTGCTGAACTGTCTGTGGATGAGCCCACCTGAACATTTCGGAGTCCCAGGACTAAAAAAAAACAAAAAAACAACTCAAAACCCAGTTGCTTCATTGCTCAACAGCTGTTATTGAATATTGGTTATGTGATTCTTTAAAATTCTGTTGCAGTACCTATGGGTATAATGAACATTTTGTTGCATTTGACAAAGCTGCCAGCCCAGTATCGGTTTGTGTCAGTTGTCTGCCATGTCTATTGGACCGACACACCTTTTTGGTTTTTGTATGCTAACCTCTGTTGATAAAATGTTTATAAGATTTATTTTCGCCAAAGATATGCAATTGCATTATATATGGTATTACAAAATATTAATAAAAACCTGTTCTTGTTATCACTGTGAGCATCTTTTGTTGTTGTTGTTCTAGTCTGAACATTTTACCACTGCAAATAGGAATCTTTGTCCTCCAAACTCTCGTCCACAGCACAAGAATGCCTTCAGTTAGTTATGTAGTTACATTAGTAGCCAACACTTCCTACACTTTTTGATCAACAATGCCACCTGCTGTGAAGGCCAGAAGATTAACATCCCAGTTTATAATAGTCTATTCTTTATAATAGCTGCCTTTTCATGTGGCCACTTTCTCAGTTTTCACATAACCATGTTGCAGCTGGCAAATATTTCCCACCAAGTCCAGCAGTTCAGGGCTGTTTTGACTGCACAAGCTGTGCTCAGCAGTACGTGTGGCGGCTCCACCACACTTTTCCCTTTTTCTTCAGCGTGTCTTTTGAATGCACCGACATGGCAGGCTGCCAGAAATGCACCTCACATTAATATAGATTCCAGGGCTGTGCCAGTGATGGATGCATCATCAGATGTCCTAACGACACTCTTCGCTGTAAGTTAATTAGTCATGGAGGACTGTGGGATGAACACAGTGTGACCCTGAACAAGGGCTTGTCTGACTAGCCTCAGGCCCATTGGCACAGCTCTATTGTTCAATAGAGTCCTGTGTGTCGACTGGAAGAGGGGGGCTTCTCCCTACTGACTGCCTCAATTCAGCTGGAAATCAGAGCAGCATCACCCCTCCCGCTCCCCCTCCTCCCCCCACACAGGGCCCTAGCAACCACGCCACGCCGACAGTTGCCAGGCAACCAGACAATGCTGGAGCCACTGGCTGTGGTGTGCGTGTGAGAGAGTTTGTGTTTTGCCTGTATGCATTTAAGATCAGGAGTAGTGAAACAGCAGCAGAGGAAATGTCTTTTTTTAAATTTTGGGAACAAAATAATCACGCAAACCTTTTTTTTTTTTTTGCATACTTTTACAAATGTAATAAGGAAAACACAGTTAGGATTTCTTTAAAGAAATAGTAATCTGATGTGGTGAAAATATGAAAAGATTATATATGGATTAGGTGAAATTAATCGTGTAGGATTTGAGTGGTGATGGCTGCATTAGCAACATGTCATTTCACTTAAAGCCCAAACGAGGTCATGACCATCCTACACTGTGCAACAAAGCCGCTTGTGATTTCTGGCCTTGTTTTTGTTAATGCAACCTCAGCAGTAAATAATTTATCAGTGACATCACAGCACCTAATTGTAAATGGCATTAGGGCTCTTAATGGAGAGGTAAAAGAAGCAGAAAGAATCTTCTTTTTGTGTTATGTTGGTATCATATTCAGACCTACCAACAATTACCTTTAATATTACAAACAGGTACAGTATATTACAGTATATTTCAAAATGGTATGATCAGCAAATATTATTGGATTATTATTATTATTGATATTCACCTCCATATCTCATTCTAATTTATATTGTGTATACTTTATCTTTGTCTGTCCTGCACTGTATAGATGTATATAGATTTTTTTTTATTAGTTAACTCTACATAATGTATTTATCCTGTTAATACACATAAATAGTTTATTTACACTCACATTTATATTTATATCTACATTAGTATTCATACTTCTGTTTATATTCTGCTTTTTTGCAGTTTTTTTTTTATCATGTCAGTATGCAGGCACATAGTCCATCCCCACTTCACAGAAATGTAAATTACTGTCCCTTTTCTTACACTGTTATGTTTTTGTTTATATTTATTGTTTACTTTTCATGTTTATTACTTTTTCTGTTGACATCTGGACCACACTGAATTCCTTATACTTGCTACTTGGCCAATAAATAAATCTGATTCTGATGTGAAAGCAATATTTTATCGTTGTTGCTGGTCGAAATGGGGCTAATCTGAACAACTGTCTATACTGTCGGGTAGTTTATATAAAAGTAGCATAATTTTATTTGATATGATCATATGTTTTGCATGTAAAATCTGAATCCATCCGTCTTAATTGCTCTCCTAGTCTTTCAAACGTTAGGCGGCGCCCTGCTTACACCCGCTCACTAGTCTGCTGTTTTCTGAACTCTGACCTCTGTGCTGGTGTCTGCTCGGATCTCATGCGGGGAGGATTTTGCGGGTTAGAAAAATGAAAGTATTTCACGAGATGAATGGACTGTCAAGGCTGCCTCGCTAGCTCAGCAGCAGCTGCACTCTCTCTTTAATCAGATTTTGCAGACGCAGCAGGTTTACACGGCTGCTGTCAGATAACACTGACCTACATGTGGTGCTCGCGGTGTCGGGATTTGTTTTGCTACATAGCTAGTTAGCTGCTAGCTGGTTAGCTAGTAGTGCTAAGTTAAAAAAAAGCACTGCTGTCAAGTCGGAATAACATCCGGCTTCACAAAGTAGCGTTGGTTAAATCAGATGACCACCAACCAGTACTTTCTCCGGGACTCATGACCGTCCTCCTGTCACTATGTATCCGAGATTTGTGTTACTAAATAACGGAATAAGCCGCCCTGAAAAACGTAATAATATCAAAAGCAGGCTTGCTAACCTGTGCTAGCCTGGTTGCCGCTAAGCTCACCGTCTCCATCGTCACATTTGAAGCAACTGACAGTGTGAAGAAACGTTTTGGACAACCGTCAGCTGGGAAAACGTTACATAGAGTCAACTGCTAATAACGGGACTAACGTTTCCAGTAACCATGGCTAACGTTACCGACCTGCAAACAAAATACAGCAAGCTGGCACAGGAGTACTCCAAGGTAAACCAGCAGCTATGTTCGCTCATTATAGCCGATACGTTAGCTGTCATTAGCCACCTGCTAATACTGTGTCTGTTCTGTATCTACTACCAAAGATGAGTATTGCTCATTATTCAAGCTTATTTACGACGCTGAACTGGCGTCTTTCCACAGCTTATTTTTAATTTTCCTTGTCCACCTTAAAAAGTGCCACAGCTCCTTTAGATGGCGCTGTTCAGTCATTTTCAAGCTAATTAACGAACTGTAAAACAAATACAATCAAGTATTTGTACAATCAAGCTTTGACTTGCTATTTAACTGTAGCATTTTTCTCTTACTCATGGTTAACTGATTATCAGTTGCTATTTCTTCCCATTTGTTTCGGTCCTACCTGCTCAGTATGAAAAAGTCTCAAGAAACTAATACTCTAAGATGACATGGGACATCACAGAATATGATAATCGAGAGTTTTATTCGTTTTTACTGGCATTTTTTTCTTACTGATCTCTGAACATGGTACAGTGACATGAAATGGTAAACTGAATTTTCGTTATGGCACTTTTAAGGTGGACCAGAAAATTCAAGTGTAGCATATTCGCACACATAAGACACAGAAGGTTAAGCTACTTTAGTGGATTTCAACTAGAACTGCAACAATTAATCGATTAGTTGCCAACTATTAAATTAATCACCAACTATTTTGATAAAGATTAATTGTTGTGAAAGGAATGACTAAAATCTCTGATTCCAGCTTCTGAAATGTGAATATTTTCTGCTTTCTTTAGTCTTCTGTGATAGTAAACTGAATATCTTGGGGTTGTGGACAGTTGGTCGGGACATAACAAGACATTCAAGTTGCATTTTAGGCTTTGGAAAACAGTTATCGACATTTTCTGACATTTTATAGACCAAACGCTAATCGAGTCATTGAGAAAATAATCAACAGGTTAATCTATAATGAAAATAATTGTTAGTTGCAGCCCTAGTTGAAACTCACCATGTAACGCTGGATTTCTTGTCAGTGTAATCAGATACACTCAGCTGCTAGTTTATTAGTTATACCAAGTCATAAATAATACAGTCTAAAACAATAAATCCTACCACTGTGAATGTGGGTACAGTTTTTGTTGAAACCATTGAAGAGAGATATTGACTCAGCACTAACGTTATAAACTTTATGGTCATTCTGTTGACTTGTATTGCCTAATATACTGAGAAATGTTCATAATTTATTGGCCATCTCATTTATATGCATGAGAGCAGATAATATTAAAACAGTTATAACACCACAAAGTCCTCTCAGTGTAAAGCAATACAATTCAACAGCACCAACAAACCACAGACACTAAAATGTTCATAAAGTTGAAACAACATTCTCTGAAACAGTTTAATCAAAAACAGAACTTTATTAAAACAGGATTTATTGCAGGGCTGCTTTGGTTTTAACAAGGTAGTACTAAAGTGGCATTTGAGCATACATCGATATGATATACTGACATTTTGATAGAAGACTAGATATCTCACAGGTTTGGGGTTGTAATGTCCCAATCTTTACGATTTCAATATGTTTAGGTCATACCATATTTGAGTTTCATACCCTAAACATTGTTTTTTCAGATTCATTCAGGTTGACCTCTACATTACATTTGGACTTTTTAAGTTGCCAAAACACCCTGTGTTCAAGTGCTTTCCACTTTTTTTTTAAAGGTTAATTGTTAACAAGTGACAGTGAAGCCTTGTGTTTCTGTATCAGCTGACACCACAGGGATTGCATGCTGTTTCCTGTTTGACTCTGATCTCCCCTTTAGCCAAGCACCATATCCTGCCCAGAAAGTGCTGACTATGTAACTGCCACTCATAATCCTATGGTAGTTAAACTATGTGCTAAAGACCATCTGACCTGCTCTAGTAAAGTGTAATGAGTAGGAATATGATAAAGAACAAAAACACACACAAGCAAGCAGTATGACAGAGGCGCTCTGTCTGTCTAATAGGCAAGTGTGAATTAAGCTCTAGATGCTGCATTCAGCTGTTAGGATATAGAGTGTGGACTGTTAACAAAACATCACTTAACATTATTTTCACAGTTCAAGATTTAAAAAATGTCAGAGAATAAGCTTTATGGAACTTTTATTCACAGTCAGATGCCTGAAGAATACTGACTGTTGGTTATGTTTTATGTTTGATTTATGTCTCAACATTTTCCTCTGTATCTTTTCACAGCTCCGTGCCCAGAACCAAGTGCTGAAGAAGGCAGTCGTGGATGAACAGGCCAACTCTACCTCCTTAAAGGTAAAGTGACATATAAAAATAGAGAAATAATGCTTCCTTATTTGTCAGGGACCCTTTCCTAATCAAAGTAGTACTACAAATTTTGTAAACAACAGTGTATAAAGTATCTGACATAATTGTGATTTAGAGGTAGTGATTTGCTCACATACTGGTTTGTAAGAACCCATGTACAGCATTGTTACGACCATCTTGTGTTATTCATTATGCTCGTTTTAACTCATCAGGAGCAGCTGAAGCAGCGTGACCAGAGCCTGAGAAAGCAGGAGCAGGAGATGGACAGTCTCAGCTTCAGAAACCAACAGCTGGCTAAGAGGGTGGAGCTGCTTCAAGAGGAGCTGGCTGTTAGTGAAGCCAAGGGCAAAAAGGGGAAGGTGATCATGAGGGGGGAAATACAAGGGAGTGCCTACACGGTTTTACAGAGGAAGCAGGATGTTTCCTCTGTACAACCTGTACATGAGCATAATGTTAATCTGATAGCAAAAATATTACTTTTAGGAGTGATTATGAACTGTGCAAACTACAGTTATGGTTCATGATTAAACACAATGTTTATAAAGCCAAAAGATTGTGATCAACAGGCTCTATTTTATCTTCTTCTAGAGCAAAGGAGACTCCCCCTCACAGCATGGCATGCAGACCCAGAATGTTTTTGATGAGGACCTGCAGAAAAAGATAGAAGAGAATGAGCGACTTCATATCCAAGTAAGGGTTGTTCTTTAGTGTTGAAACCTAAGAAAATGGGGAGTGCATGTGATGACTCTGTTTTCCGCTGTACAGTTCTACGAAGCAGACGAGCAGCACAGGAGGCAGGAGGCCGAGCTGAAGGCACGGCTAGAGGAGCTGGAGAAAGACTCCGAGCAGCACCAGGCTGTAGTGGACGGACTCACCACTAAGTACATGGAAACTATTGAGAGGCTGCAGAGTGACAAGGCACGCTTAGAGGTGAGGATGAGCTGGAGAAAAAGGCAGAGAGGAGGATGAGACGGGAGGATGATTAACAACGTGTCAGTTTTAATGGTGGAAATTGTGAAGTGTGTATTTCTATTCTGACAGGTGAAGACACAGACTCTGGAGAGGGAAGCGAAAGAGTGCAGATTGCGAACAGAAGAATGGTACATTTGCCTGTTTATTCACAGTTCTCTCTGGTTCACAACTTAGTGAAGTTAATGTGTAAGGTTAAACTGTTGTTTATTTTTCTTTCCGCAGTCAGCAGCAGTTGAGGCGGTGCCAGACGGAACTCAACAGACAGGTGAAACAAAGCAGCAGTGTTATCCAGGAGAAAGTGCCCTTCAATGACACCAGTGAGTATCTGGCGCTGAGCCACTCAGACAAAAAAACGAAAGGTTAGATCGATTTGCAGACATTTATGTCTTTGTCACTGATCCCGTCAAAACACTCCTGCCCTGTAGTAAGTAGTGTAATGTTACACCAAACTGTAATTCTGCACGTGAGGTGGCAGGAGGCTAAACCTTTTAAGCAGTTTTTGTTTGAGTCAGTAAAAGTTCAAAGTTGAGGTTCTGCTCTGGTTATAACTTCTGTTTTCTCCCGTCCTCCAGAATTTAGTGACTTCAACAGTCTAAATGTGCCACCACACAATCGGAGACACCAGGTGGGTGAGAAAACAAAAGCAATGTGTCGCTGTGTTTATCATGCACATACTTTTTTAGCTCCAATAATACCTGTGTAACTTGGAATTATAGCTCATTTCTCATTTTCTGATTTGTGTTTAAAAAACAGACTTTGCAGTTTTATCATTCCAGAAATTTTTCTGGTACTAACAAACAGCTAAGGACACTGACAATAATGCTCAAGAATTCACAGATACTCATATATTAATATGTATTGAAAGAAAAGAAGCCATAGCATAGCAACTAATACAGCGGAGTGTGGCTCGTGTTTGTTCTTTTTCTTCATACAGCTGAAAGCCCGGGACGTGGCAGGTCAGGCTTTGAGCTTTATTCAGGACCTTGTGGCTGCTCTGCTGAACTTCCACTCGTACACAGAGCAGAGAGTGCACATCTATCCTCTGGACTCCTCCATTGAGCAAATCTCCCCTCTGAACCAGAAGGTTAGGCAGCTGTAAACAAGAAATACAGACATTACACATGAATCGTAATGTGAACTACATAAGATGGTAACACTGGTTGTATATAGGAAATGATATTCATTGTACAAGCTTTCTCTCTGCCCAGTTCTCCCAGTATCTACATGAGAATGCAGCCTACGTGCGCCCCCTGGAGGACAGTTTTCTGCAGTTACACCAAAGCATCACAGAGGACACTGTCACAGTGTTGGTGAGTGCTTTTTGTACAGGTTTTTTAAAAAAAATAATGCTTGTATATAATCAACCATTAATTGTTTTTTCTTGAACTGAAGGAGACTGTGGTCAAACTGAAGAGCTTTGCTGATAACTTCTCCTCGTACACCCATTTTCTACAAAAGATTCTTCCCTACCAGCTGAAAAGGTCAGCACTGTGTGTGTGTGTGTGTGTGTGTGTGTGTGTTACAGAAATGGAGTGGAGGAGGCTGTGTTAATGGCTTTCTTCTTTTCTCCTTCCAGCCTGGAGGAAGAGTGCGAGGCACCTCTTTGTACTGCCGCCCTTAGTGCGAAAAACCAGGAGTTGCAGAGTGACATGAAGAGAGTAACTTCTGTGTTTGAGAAACTGCAGAACTACATTAACCTTTTGGCCTTACCCAGTAGGTTAACATAAGCCATTTGAGCTTTTTTTTACCTGAAATTTCTATTATCCCAGTTATGTCTTTATTTTTTTTTTACTGTTTGGAATTGGCTCCTTTTTTACAGATGTGTCTGTGAAGTGATAAGATGCTTGTTTTACAAATGCGTGCGTTGTGTCTCAGGTGTTCGGCAGGATGCCATGCCACAGAGCAGCACCTCCGCTGTCTTCACCCAGCTGGCCGCCTGCTTGCACAGTCTTCACGACGCCATTAAAGGTGAGGAGCACCGTGAGCCCTTTTTGACCCACAGCCACTTCACAACCAGCGTGACACAGCACAACAATTCCCTCACATCGCTACCTCGCTGTGGTCGCCATTCACAAAAGTCTGACAGATTTTATATTTTCACAACAATACCCACAAACCCATTTTTGTACAGTAAATATCCAGAGGCTTCAGTGCATCGTCTATCACACTGAGATGCCAAATGGAAGTATAATTTAGTTCCCTCTGGTAGAGAAGAGCCACTTTTGTACAGCTGCCACATTTAGCTGAGTGGAAATGTCTTTTTGTGCAGACTGCTGTTTGTCTTTGATGCATTCTTTGTGGGCACAATAATACAAACCTGCAGTTTTATAATGTTTATATATTGTGAAAATCCATAATACATCATCATTTACACCCCACTCAGTGAAAGAGCATCCTAAATTATCAGCCCTTTGTTGCAAAATGTACTAAAAAAATAGCTGGTGAATTAAAGTCAACAGGTGGTATAAGTGGCTCTCCTGCTGTTTTGTTTCCTCCCTGTGTGTCCAGAAATGTCAAAGCACTACAACCAGAAGGCCAGCTTAGAGCAGGAGCTCCCCACTGTCACCCAGAAGCTCTGCACCACCACAGAGTGCCTGCTGGGATCTCTGGGCTCACTGAACAGCAGCACTGGCAAGGTACGGCCACCAGGGGGCAGGCAGCAGCCAGGTTCATGTTTCCTATATCATGTGTTTATGGCTGGACCACAGGGGCCAGGCCTATAAACGCCGAAGTCCGTGACTGACTGAATGAATGAGTGAATCACCGACAGACTGAGTTACACCACTCGCCGGGTGTCGCCACGTGTCGCCACTTCCTGTATCCGTCATTTCAAATTAAAAGCCCTCTGGTGTTCTACACACGGTCCAGCCACATACTAGGTTTTGACCTAGTCTTGTTTTTTGTCGGCTGCAACACATCAAGGCTTAATTGTAAGTAGCAGTGGGTTTTCTCTGCAACTGGATCATGACGGTAATTCGCCACTGATGTGAGAACACAGAGAGGCAGGACTCAGGTGGGCAGCAGTTAAATGTTCAAAGATACCATCCAAATCACGGTTCGTACAGCTGCTCCCCAGTCAGGGTAAGCGATAAATGATTTCTCTTTGTGAATCAAGTGAACCGTTGCCTGAGATGTGTCTGCTGATGGAAGGCACAGTCCGGTGGGCTGCAGCGTTAAATAACACACTGGCACACGATATGTGGAGTGAGCTGCATTTTGAGAACGAACATCTCTGTAGGCAAAAGCTTAATTGCTCAGACATTTATCATCTTTGGTGGTGGAATCATCCCCCTACCGTATACTCACTGATTAATTTGAGGCACAACAGAATGATGAGTATCTGCATCAAGAAATGTCCTTAATGAATTAAGGATGCCAATATCTCTTTTTTCTTTGAATGATATGAGACAATATTCTTGTTTTCTCGCAGATTGCCACTTTCTTCAGCAACAACTTGGACTTCTTCACGTCACCGGGCTACAGTCCAAGAGGCAGCACAGCAGCCCTCAACCCCTTGCAAGCAGAGAGCATGCTGGCCAACAAAAAGAAAGCAGCTGCTTATATCCACGCTATCAGAAAGGTTAGTTTATGCTTAAATCTGCTGGGTATTTCCAGGTCTCAGCTGGTGACAAAGGGTGACCAGAGCTTTGCAGTTAAAGCAACAAAACACTGCACGTTAAGATTAGCCAGGCTACATGTGTAACATCTTATAAATTACTTCTCAAAATATCCTTTAATGAGAAAACCTTTGTTAATATTTTAGTATGTTTCACCTGGTCTTGTCCACATTTTTTGTTTTTACCTGCGTTTGCTTTTATTCTTAGTTTTTTTTTAAAATTTCTTTTCCTTTGAAACTGGATAACTTATACTCATAAGATTTAATATTCAAAAGTTTAATATTAATATAAAATGCATGTTTTTCCTTTATGAATTGCTGTTTTGTTTGTCATTCAGCCCCGGCCACAGTCTGTTCCATACAGAGAAGCCCTGTCAAACCGTCGTATACTCACCAGCTCCACTGAGAGTAGAGAAGGTCTCACTCAGCAGGTATGACACTCAGTTTTGCTTCATAAAACTCTCTCTTTATACTGTTTCCGTTGGTTTAGATTTGATTCATTTAAAGGTTTTTTTTTTTCTACTGTACATCAGTTTTAAAGAAAGGTTACATCTGGCTATCGGCTACAAGCAGGCCCTCGGTGTTATGTGGACCATGTAACCATGCATGAGTCAGCGTGCCAGCAAGGTTTGGTTGCCATGAAGGCAGCGGTATAATAACATAAGGATTAAAACAGAGACATGACATGTTTCCACGTGCATTTTTTTTTATGTGGCTTTGTGTTCACTGGGTCACATTAAGATAAAAGAAGAAACTGGAAATCTGGGAAAATTAGAAACAGAAGGCCAATAGCATCACTGGATGCTGAGGAAAGACAGTATGGGGATTTTGAAATAGATTTTTGATAATGTTGCAGAAATCTTAACAAAAACAGCAACATCTGCCTCAAAATAATACAACACAGTCATGTAATATTTTAGACAGTTGCTCTGTAGGGACAGGGTGTGAACTGAGTAGCTTTTCCAGTAAGGCAGTACATTTTCTGTCCCGAGCAAGTTGAAAACATATGAGGCACTTTAGACAAATGTGTGATTAGGTCCATATCAGCCTGCTTAAATTCATCACTGAAGCACCAGTCACACAGTTTCAAATACACTGACATAGCAGAAGAATAAATCATATTGGGCTTTTGCCATCTGAGCCTCCGGATTTTGGAAGGAACTGTCTAAAGAGCTCAGGATAGCAGAATCAGGCCCCATAAGCTTTTTTTTAGGTTTTCCTTTAATCAGATTAATCTTGTAATCTTGTGTATCTGCTCCACAGATAGATTGTTATTATTACAAACTGCTTTGTTATATAGTCTCCCCATTTCTCCCTAAATACTGCTGCCCTCTCACTTCTCCCAACCTTTGCTTAGCCCTCTTCCCACGAGCTCACTGTCCGCTCCTCTCCTCTCCCCGGTGGCCTCCCACAGGTGCAGCAGAGCCAGGAGAAGATTGCTCGGCTGGAGCAGGAGAAGGAGCACTGGCTCCTGGAGGCCCAGCTGGGGAAGGTGCGGCTGGAGAAGGAGAACCAGCGCATCGCGGACCTGGAAACGCAGCTCGCGGCGGCTCTAGGAGGAAGTCCAAACTTGCAAACAGCTGCAGCCAGCACACTCGAACAGAGCCACGAGGAAGCGGAGACTGAGCTGAAAGCTGCAGGAAAAGAGACTACGCTGTGCACCAGCCTGGTACAGTCGCTCTTACTGGCTGTTGCACTTCACATTTTTGCTTGCAGAGGAAATTTTCTGCCCGTGGCATGGATGTCTGACTTGCTTCAACAAAGGGAGTATTATCGCTCTTGCTTGTAGCTCCCACGCTAAGCAAGTTTTTGCTTAATAAAACTCAGACTTCCAATGTGCTGATGTGGCAGAACAGAAGAATACGGTTGTTTATGCAAGTCAGTACAGAGTTCACGGGGCACCCACAATCCAGGGCTGTTGTATCACTAGTCACAGCGTATTAGCTTTTATTGTTCTTATCTCCTACACTGCTACTTTGTCATTGCCGTTTTAGAGGCCTGTCTGTGCTTGAAGTGGATTTTATAATCTCTCTGATATATCTCTTTTATATCTTGTCATCAGGTTGGTATGTTGTGTACAACACCCACAGTTGAGCATGTGAGTTGTCATCCACTAACAAATGAACACATTTATATTACGAGCTCTTTAAAAGCATTTGAAATCAGCACTTTCATGAAGTTAAAAAAAAAAAAAAAGAGAGAGAGAAATCTAATCTAGCTGAGTGTTGTGTCTGTGTTTGCAGGTGGGAGACGAGGAGTCCAGGGAGCATCTCATAAAGACTCACTACATGACCAGAGTCGGAGAGCTCACCACTCAGCTCCAGATTTCTGACAGCAAAGCTGTTCACTTCCACTCTGAGGTGACGCCCTAACTCCAATGTTTATCTCAAAAAAAGACTCCTCTTAGCACAAGAACTGACCTTTTCATAGCACACACGGCTTTTTTAAGTAATCAAGGTAAGAGTATGGAAACTCTTACAGGGCCGGGTACTGTTTAAACACCCTGATACATTTAGTGCAGATGCAGAACAGTCAGTCACCCTGTTCCTTCATGTGTTCCTTCCTATAATCATTCCAACTATTTTTGTCTGCTTCTGTAATTTGCTTGAGAACAGGGAGATTAGAAACAGACCCAGAAGTTAACAGTGTGTTACCTTGTTTCCTTGTTCTTTCCTCTTTGTCCTTCGTGTTTCTTTGTGTGTATTACGTATTTAAGTGTTGCCTTTTTTTTTTTCCTGAGAAACTGACAACTACTATTTTTAGTATTATGGTGAGGCTTGATCTGAATGTAGATACTTGTTTAAGTGACATCCTGTCGCATTGTGACTAACTGACATGTCAGTCATCTGCGCTGTGTATTATAGCAACAGGAATGCAGCTGATTTTGAGTCAGTGTCTCAGGTATTAAACTGTCACTATTTCAAACTGTGCATTTATCTTTGACGCCGTCTTCAAATATTTTCATTTCTCAAAGAAACGTCTGCTTTTATTGCGGCTTTTGAAAAAGATCTGAAAAGCCTTTTACTTATGCTGTATACCTATCCGGGGACAACACTCTTTTATTTATTTATTTTAACTTTGCTCTTCCCTTTTCTAGTGTCGCGCTTTGGCCAAGAGATTAGCTATTGCAGAGAAATCACGGGAGACTCTGAGCGAGGAGGTCAAAGTGGCTAATCAGAACATCACACGCTTGCAGGTAAAATGCAGCCTCGTTATCCGAGAGCTTCCCGTCTCAGTATAGACATCAGCTTCCTCCCACGACTGTTCGGGTTCTTCTGATGCAGAAGACACTCACATCTCATTGTAACTGTGCTGTCTGCCATACAGGATGAGCTGGCTACGACTAAAAGGAGCTACGAAGACCAGCTCAGCATGATGAGCGACCACTTGTGTAGTATGAATGAGACACTGAGCAAACAGAGAGAGGAAATCGACACGCTTAAACTGGGCAGCAAGGTAAGGCACGGAGATAGATTTCTGGAGTCTCTCTTTTTCTTTTTTGGTTTCAAACTCTTCTTAAGCCTTTTAAAATGTTTGTTTTGTTTACTTTGGTTTCCAAAAGCTCTATATCACTAAACAGAAGTAATAAAAATCCAGTGGCCTCAGGCAGCGTGAGGGATCATTTCAGGCTTTGGACTGAAACGTGATGATGTTAAGTTTCTGTCAGTTACGAGGTGAACTGGGGAGGTCATTGGTGGCGGTGTGGTTGCCGCCGGGTCTGATGGGAAAAGCACCTGCTGGAACCATCTGAGAAAATCATTAAGTTAAAGCTGCAGAAATGGAGAGGCCTGGTTTTTACGTTTGCTTGTTACTGCATGCACACAGATGAGTGCATGTAGGGAAGTCGCAGGACAGAACATGTTTATCATCTAAAGGTAGCAATTTTCTCGTGAAGGCCAGAAACCAGCCCCGGCATGTTTCAAGATTTTGAAACGGAATGCAAATCTGAGCTACTTCACCTTAAACACAACAAGGAATCGTAGATACATCTTGATTCTTTTTTATTTTGCAGAGCTGAGCTTTTTTTTTTCTTTCTTTCTTTAGGGAAACGCCAAAAAGAACAAAGGTCGCTAGAGCTGCTCTCCAAACACCGGCTCCATTTGGGATCACAAGGGCACCCTGAGGGAAGATGTGGACTGTGGAGCCTCCCAGCAGCGTCCTGGTACCAACACCACCACCATCACCACAACCACAGGACGGCTACATGAGCCTCAGATTTCTCCATTATCAGGCAGTGGCAATACAAATGAACTGTGTGGGGGCTTGAACGTGTCTGACCGAAGAAGCTTCTTTTTTTTCTCCTCTTTTCCATGTCACAGCACCAGTTATAACATAACATAACATGATTTGCTAAACATGCATTCTCAAACTGTACCGGAAGCTGCTGCTTGACCTTTTGGCCAAAGCAGGATGGGAGAGAAACCGTTTTTTTTTCCTCCCCAAAAAGGGACAGAGGAAGATAAACAGCTTGAAACAGTTGAAGTTAAGACTTGAAGACCAAACCCTGTTGATCGGTGTGTGTACTTTTCCTGATTAATGTACATGTGAGAGAAATTGAAACTGCATTCTTACTGCTTATCTGTGGGAGGAGATTAACTTGAGTAAATGTTGGTGTGGCTGTATGTGTGCAGAGTGTTGTCTCATTGTGTGACTGTGGCACCAGGCTTTACAACATGTGAGTATTGTTTTAATACACTTAGATTTATTTTTTTTTTAGATCAAATTTGAGATTATTTGTGCAAGTGGTTCCAAGGGCCTGTATGTTTACATACAGCATAATATCCCTTCTAACACATGCATATATGTGACGAGAAGAAGGGCTTTAAAACCTCCAATGAAGAACTAACAAAAACACTTGAATTCATTCCTTATTATGGAAAATTTTCAGTCCTTTGGAGCTGGATAAAAGAAAAGAAAAAAAAAAAGATGTCTGCCTGGAAGCACTGATTAACTGTGTTTACCTAGAAGGAAAGGGCAGGATGGACAAGTCGGAGCTTGTAAAACGGTGTCAGTCTGTCTCTGTGAAGTTACTCTTAACAATAGTCATTTTTATCACCAAAGTAAACGTGGATGTGCACTCAGAAGCCTGGTGTAGCACAGCACTCTTTAAATTCATGTTGTACTCTGTACGGATAAAAAGGGTTAATGTGAATATACACTCATTTGGAATTAAGATATAATTGTACTGTATCATTTCTAAAAAAAATATATATATATATATACAAAAAGGCATTTATTCTGAGGTTACAAAAATTTTCCACAAACTTTGGAAAACTAAATCTGCAGCTACTTTTTGGGTGTCTCCTATAAGGATTACTGGGAAGTGTCCGAGGGGTTGGCCTATACTGTAACTGGTGCTTAGACAACCTGTTTCATGAGTGCAGTTAAAGTTTACAGTGCAACAGAACTTCTCTGGCTTGTACCGACATGATGAGGTGAATGAAAGAAAGGCCCAGCAGTGGTTTCTAGCAGTCCATTCAAACCTCTCGTTCGCCAGTCTACACCTGCCAGCAAACCTTTGATCGCAAAGATTTGCCAACGCCCCCCAAAACCGATCAAAAAGAATACTTGTATCCTCACAGTGTAACCTGTTCAAAAGCACATATTAATATGTGAAACAAAATAAAAAAAAAGCTTGCTCAACAGTGAAACAGGAATCACCTGGTTATTAATGATCCTTCAATGTGTCTGACCTAAACTTTTGTGCTGCATGTCTGAGAGTTGTAGGAATTTTAAATTGCCTGTAATAAAAAAAAAAAAAAAAAAACTCAGCATGTAACACACCCTGACCACTGGGAAATGAGGCAGCACCATTTAACTGGACATATGAGAACTGGAGGATTACTGTTTGATGCCGTCACTTTGTTTTGCAAGGAAAACGTGTTATGTCATTCTAGCTGAATTCATGTTGCTTTTATGTGCTCCTTGGTACACTGCTTCAGAGGTCGAAGGAGTAAAAAAAACAGTAAAGATCACTTGAAAGTTTTTTCGTCTGTGCATTCAAGAGCTTTCGGCTGGTGACATGGACAAAACTGACGTCACAAAACATATTTTTGGTTGTTTTTTGTCTCTTTTTAAGATTCAAGCAGCACGGTGACCAAAATACCCTGCTTGAAATGGTCTATCATATACTTATGTATTGCAAAACGACAACAGAGTTTGAAGTAAATTCTTAAAAATACATTCTTATTATTTTTTTTAAAACGTGACATCTCTTGTACGGACTGTGGTTCACATTTTCATCCAAGTCCATCCTTGAAATCGTAAAATGGTGACTCTTTGACAGTAGGCAAAATTCGAAGTTGTTACATGTAATGTACAGTGTTAGCTCAGTTTCCCTCTGAAATGCTCCCTGCGTACCCTGAAATGGATTAAATTCAGCATAATAGCATTCACACAACATGAGTTTTTTTAATTGAATTATATTTCCATTGTCTACTTACAGTCGGCTGAATGTAACCACTATGCTGATCATCTTAATTTACACTAGTGGAGTGCGTGTGTTGTGTATCCACTGTAATCTAACGCTACTACTTGCGACGTTTAAGTGCACCCATCTCCGTGGTAGCGATATTTCCTACGGTCGTGAATGCAGCGCAGCGCAGTTCATTCCTGCAATGTCCCGCTGGAGGAGGACAGTCTGAGTGAACTCGGGAGGGGAAGCGCCCGCCGCGCTGTTAAAACTCTCTGGATTTACACTCTGCCATTTTGAGGAAAACCGGCCGACATCAGCGTTCAGACGCGTCCATCAAAACACAAGTCATGACCTGAGTTGGTGAGCAAACCGCTGCGAAATTGTGAGTATTTACAACATTTGGTTGCATTCACGTCTTTTTTTTTTGTCAAGAGAGCTGTGATAGTTCAGGTTAGAAACGACCTAAAACAGTTTTGGTCCGCTCTTCCCTTAATAAATGCTGACTGTGATGTTGTTGTGAGTGTATGGCGCATGTGAAACGTGTGCAAAGTGGAGTCAGACAAAAGTAACGCAGAGTGACAACTTTACTCCGGACTTCGCATCAAAACAATGGCGCAGAACTGAGCCCAGAGGTGGGCCTCTGTGTCCCGGGACACGGGCCTGGCTCTGTTGTGGATGACAGCATGCTTGTACTGTTTTCTCTCTCCAGTCCGAGTTGCTATGGGCGAAAAAAAGATTATGTTGTTTACCGGTAAGCTAACTCGTGTTTTTGTCTGGCGCGTTTACTGACCCCGCGCTGCAGGAATGTGTTGTAACAATGTTTCAAGAAGCTTTTAAACAGGATCAGATGAATCCGCTCATGTTGACGCCATTAAGTTGAAATATGGACGTTTTTATGTTTCAAGCTTCTTCAACATAAATCTGTTAATATGTCTGTATTTTGAATGAGTGTAATTTTGACATTTTGGTCCATTTTTAAAGCAGATACTGGGTCTGTAATAGGTTAAGGATACATATAATAATATGTTTTCCATGTATTAGTCAATCTGTAAGTGAGTCATAATGATTAACAATTAACTAATAATTGAGCAAACTGATAGCAGCGTCACAGTGGAAAAGTTTGCTATAGTGGACACAAATGTCTCCTATTCATTCTCACTGGATGTTTTTCCAGCATTGCATGTTTGATCTGGAGTTTAAAGTCCTCCTTCACTCAAAAATGTGTTTTTCTTCTTGTTACTTCAGTTTGATGTTTGAGCTTCACTGTGCAGAGTGACGTGTGTGCAGAGTTTGACACTAGAAGGCTGTTTTCACATTCATCTGCTGAAAGTGGAAAGTTCCTCTGAGCACATTGAAAATCCACTTTCAGGGGGTGAGCCTACGAGCGGGATTTGTGACATCACAACTGGTTTGGAAGCAAATCCTGGTCCAATGTTCAACTTACACAAGTGCGATGTGGAAACTTGAAGCTTCCAGTGCACATACACTGAGAATGAACTTTACAGTGAAGTAGGAGACATCTTGTGTCAAACAGCTAAACGTGTGAAATGAAAAATATTTGCATATTTATGGAATTTTTAATGAGGGTGAAGGAGGAGATGTCTTGTTAAGGATTTTAACATGGAAATCATACTTTTTTTCTGCAAAAACCATGTCAGACACACATTGTTTAAGCAGAATATTTTTGTATGTCGTGTAATTTTTATTTATTCTGTGTTTTGAATGTGTACGGGGGAAAAACCCAGCATTACCCAAACTTTCTCTTGTGCTCTGTTTGACAGAGCTCACGTTGCCGCTGGAAATGGGTCATCACATTTCAGCTCTGCACCAGATTACATAGTCGTTGTGGTCACATCAGGAGTCTACTCCTGTCAAACTAAATAGGGGTAGTCTCTTATGTTATTTATATATGTTTTTCCAAGAAAAACATAGCACTCCACAGTGCAAGTGTCCAGGAAATATCCAGAGAATCAATCAGGAACCCATCTTCTGTCATCAGGAAGCATCTGTCTCCTAAGTTAAAGTTCATGGTTTTAAAAAAACATATTCAGCTTTTTTTTGCTTTTTTTTTTAGTTTCCTCTCAGTCATCATTTTTCAGGCAGCTTGTTGTAATAGGTTCATGTCATCTAAGGATTTCCCCCTTCCATTATCAATGCAGGAAGTACAGTTGGTAGATAAAAGGCCTCTAATAAAACAATTAAAGTAAATTACTGTTACAAACAGTGTAATAAAGATAGATCATATTAGGCGTAGTGCAAAGTTGTAACGTGTTTTCTCATATCTTTTAGTTTCAGCATGTGATCAAAGTTCCTCTTTGTGGATTACAATTTGTGTGAGTTTGTACTCAGTTCTCATAATTTTTCTAACTTGTTCCACTTGGCACATTAAATAAACATGATCCAGTCTGTTTGGAGCTCATGTAGGTATGAGGACTCACATATCAAAATGCTGACTAGCCTCTTTCGAAATCCTACCATTTGGCAACATATTATCCCTAGTTTGAGCCAAATATAATGATTAAGTGACTTCAGTCATCAAGTTCTCTCGTATGAGCTTGTTATTTTACCTTCCCCCTTGTTCAGCAACTGCAATAATGTATGATAAGTATAGTAATAGTCAGTGATGATAAACCCTGAGATGCTGCAGTCTGCTCTTTGTCTTAATTGCAGCGCTGCACTTACAGCATTTGTAAGAGAAACTTGAGCAAACTTGTGCTTTAGTATTATAGTTCTTGTTTTTGCATCACATTATAGATGCATTACCTTGTGACGTTTTCTCACCTCCCAAGTATTGAGATCATAAATTAGGTTAAAATAGTGACATGTTTCAAATGTTTATGACCTACCTAATTACTGTAATTAGCCTTTTTAACCCTCTCTGCTTCTCAGACTTCCTCTGTCACTGTTTTGTTAAGTTTGACACCGATATTAACCAGACTAACCAGAATTTCTGACCTGTTAATTTGGTGCATATTTGAAATGTGATCAAAATTAGATTAAGATAATATTTGCTGTCAGTTCACACGAATACAGCGTGCTGGTATTTCCTGTGTGCAAAGCTGCTTGTCCCAGAGGAATGTGAGGAATGTATTCTTTTGTCCTCTGTAGATTTAGCAGTGTCTCGTTTCTGTACCGCCTGCGAGAGAGCCCAGGAAGAGACGGCAGACTGGGAATAAGTCTGAAAGACTGTCAGTAACCCCCTGTGGAGAACTCATCCTTCTCTGTGCCCGTCTCTTTGAACCAAAAACTGAGGGAGTCCGTAAGACGGAGAGGCAAGGAGGGAACTCGTGGAAATGTCTGCATGCCGTTGCAAACAACCTCTCATTAGAAAGATCTACTCCAGTTTTTGACTGAAGACTTGTCAATCCACCACCCTAAATCAGAACCCCCACTTCCCTATTTATTTATAGTGGGAGGAACTTGCCACTGGATGTCTCCGTCATGCAAGTCATGGCTATGATCATGCAGGGAGTAGAGAGGCTGTAATTGAGGCTCTCTGCTTTCAGTTTTTTTTTCAAGATTTTTATGGGGAGTCGAGGGTTCAACATATTTTGAAAGTGGCTTTCTGTGGCCTATGTTATTGAGAGCAGAGCTGCCAGAACATCAAACGATAGATCGTGATTGACTAGCAGGAAAATTAACTGCAAGATTGTATAAAGATTACAACATGTTTACTCTCTGCCCATCGGCTCATTAGCCTGAATAACACTGTAGTTTAGCAGCTTTCCCACACTTCTTTAATATTTAATTTCTCTGTTTTCTTCAAAAACAAAATCTGCACAACCAGAGTGGATGGAACATTGATCTTCACAAAGCGCGTTTAAGATTTAAACAGCTTTGTTCCTTTTGAAACTTCACGCAGTGCCAGCTGCTTTGCCACATTATACCTGGTTCTCACAGCTGACTTCATGCTGGTTAATGTGGCAGGATTATGGTTAACTTTCTCAGGCGAACATTAGAGCAGGCTTGCTATAAAATATTTAGCTCATTTTCATCTCAAAGCACATTTACTCTAAAATGCAACATTTTATCTCATTAATTTTCAGTACAAAACCTTTGAATTTCCAAAACTTTTGCAATTATATTCCTTTTAATAACATTTAAGTGTTCTTTTCTCCGAAATGCTTCCTTTATCTTTCTTAAATACTATAGTATAGTACTATAGTATAGTTCCAGTAGCAGTAAGGAGCTTCTACTTAAGCACAGCAGTGCTAAATGCTAACATGCTCACAATAACAACGCTAACATGGTGATGTTTAACAGGTATGTTTACCATGTTCACCTGTTAGCATGCTTAGCACTGAACACAAAGTACAGCTGAGGCTGCTGGGATTGTTATATGTTTGGCTGGAGTTAGGTCATAAACTGAAGTATTGGATAAACTTTTTGTTGAATTATTGACCTGATGATGGCGCTAAATGAAAAGTTAAGGGGGTTACCAACATTACAATCCATCCTTGCAGTGACATGAGCATCTGTACAAAATTTCACACCATTTGACAATCCATCTGATAATTGTTGAGATAAATAAGTCTGAACCAGAGTGGTGGATAGACTGACAGACAGCCCAACATCCATAGAGCCATGATGTTAGCATGGCTAAAAACATATCACCTCAGTATCACAATATATCACAATCCTCTGAGTCAGTTTGTCATAATTTGTAGCGCAAAATCTCACTATTGTTAAGATTTACAATAAGTGAAGAATCAGTACTGTTATATTGGCCTCATCCATGTATAAATATATTAATACTCCCCACTTCAAACCTACATTAGAAATGACAACAAAGGACCATAAAGGCTCCAGCACTGTATCATTTTCTTTATTGTTTGCTAAATTATCTAAATAAAGACAAATCATATCAGCTAGCATTTATTGGACTTCTCACATATGACAGACTCATTTGTAAAGTTGTTAATTACAATCTGTGTTAAATCACTGCAGCAAGTTCAAAGACAAGATCAGGATAAACAAGAATGTGACGATTAAAGGATTCCCAGGAGATTTATTTGACATTTTTATAGCTTAAAGAACATACATTATAAACATTGTCCAACAGGACAGTCCAGTTAATAAATGTTTGTATGAAAAGCTAAGAAATCAATAAGCCTCTAATATGTGGTGTCACTGAGAAAAACTCCTGCTGCTCCACTGACAGTGAACTGCAGAACACTTATTTCAGCCTTTACATCAAACAAGCCTTAGTTAACTGTGGAGTTGAAATATATACTTGTTCCAAGTTTTCAAGGTCAGTCTCTCATTAAGCTTTAATGGAGTACTTTGAGGAAATATGTTTTACAATATTTATATCCCCAAGAGTTCTCTCTCTGTTTTTTCTACCAACAGGATAAAGTGACTTATTCTTGCAAATCAGAGCTGATCTGTTCAAGATCATGTTGTTACCTCTGGAAAATCTGAAAAACTTACCTTTTGAAGAAATGGCTTTTATTTCAGTGTTGTCTAATTCTTCTACTTTTGTTTTCTTACAGAAGAGAAGGCCTCTGAAGTGGGGGACAGTTAACAAAGGAGGAACTGTTGTTTCGAACCGCTCACTGGTCAGCTATGTGTTCTACAAATCACTCAAACTGGGTCACATTTGAAGATGACAACACACCGCTCTCGTCACCTCAGAAGCCCCTGCAGTCACCAGGGCTTATCAAAGCATCGGTACCACGTCCCAATGGTCTGAAATTAGTGCTTCCTCCGATCAGAGACACTTCCTGGAGCCTCAACAGTTCCCTGGAATCCCCTCAAAGCCACTCAAGTCTTAGTGGCAGTTCCTGTGTACCATGTAACACGCCCTTTTGCACTCCTGTAAGTGGGGTTCCTAGCAGCTCATCCCCATTTCACTCAAACACAAGGGAAAAGAACAACTTCTTCCACAGTTTCTCCACCACCTCTGTTCCCTCCCCTGCGCCAGAGGCCCCGACTCAAACCTCAGATGGACCAAGCCCTTTCCCTTCTTTCCAGGGGAGATCAGGACACTTTAATCCCTTCTGGGATGGCTCTACAAACAGCGCAGATGTGGGCAGCTCCTCCTCAGACTCAGAATCTGACAACAGCCTACCACGTTTCTTTATTCGGACCAAAGATGGCAGCGAGCCTCCACGCGACCACCTCCAGAACTCCTTCTCCTACGTTTGCCACAAACTGGAAGGCCTACGAACAGAGACGGACCAGGAAGCAGGGACTGAAAGAGACAGGGAGAGGAGGCTAAGTTGCAAAAACGAGGTTCTGAGTGATGGTTCATCTCAGTTTGTTCCTCGGGGGTTGTTTCGCAGCCAGAAGAGAGACGGCTGGTCCGTAATGCTCAGGATTCCAGAAAAAAAGAACCGCATGTCCTCCAGACAGTGGGGTCCCATCTATCTCCGCTTGTTGGCGGGAGGCGTGCTGCAGATGTACTACGAGAAAGGGCTGGAGAAGCCTTTCAAAGAGTTCCAACTTCTCCCTCAATGTAGGCTCTCAGACCTCAAACTGGAAAGCCATGGCGAGCCCCGCAAAGTCCTCACAGTAAAGGTGGAACATTTCTCATACACAGAAAAGAAACGCTACCACCCGAAGCTGGAGGTCAACCATGAGGCGGAGGCAGAGCAGCTGCTCAAGTTTGGCTCCACAGTGCACGACGATATGGAGGATCTGGTCGTCTCCATGGAAGAGGAAATCTTCAAACTGTCCGTGCCCCACCAACAGAGGCGGCACTACGAGGAGCAAGAGCTGTCGTTGCAGATCACGGATCATATATGGATACAACTGGATAAGTTTGGAGGAGTCATGGAGCGGACAGCCTTCACACAGATTCACTGTCTCGCATTTCTGAACGGACTAGGGGATTGTTTTCTGGCCCTGAACGACCTCGGGCTGCTGCGCTTCAACTCCAGCTACGGCTCCGAGGAGGACGGTGAACTGCGGATGGAGATCACAGACTGCCACTTTCACAAATGTGTGAATGAGTCAGAGTTTCAGAGGTCTCGACTGATTAAGTTCTCCCCTCCTGATGCGTGTAGGGTGGAGCTGATGCGCTACAAGACGATGTTTTTGGGTTGCACAGAAATACCCTTCTCGATCAAAGCCGTGGTCACAGTTCAAGGTGCCTACGTGGAGCTCCAGGCCTTTCTTAACATGTCGGCAACCTTCCTCTCCACCACGGGGGTGTCTGACTCGTACCCGCTTTGTGAGAACGTGGTGGTGCGTGTGCCGGTACCAGGCGACTGGGTCAAAGTGACACAAACGGTGGCCTTACTGCGACAGAGGTCACTGAAGGCCCGCATGAACAGAAATGCCTGCTTGGGCTCCATCAGCGCTGCAGACTCGCAGCCTGTCATGCAGGTTTCAATTGGCACCGTCAAGTATGAGAATGTATATTCAGCCGTTGTCTGGAGGATTGACAGGCTGCCCGCAAAGAATACAGGTAACACATTTTTGAGAGATTAAAATCTAGCATAGCGCTACTATCTTACATATTATTAGCTTGGCGTCTTGTGGATGTGTTCAATATGTTGTATGCCACTCCAACTACACTACAAGTAACCTTTGTTTTCCCCTTTTGCAGCTGTTGATCATCCTCATTCATTTTCCTGCAAGCTAGAGCTGGGATCTGATCAGGAGATCCCGAATGACTGGTACCCCTTTGTCACGATGGAATGTGAAATAATGGGCGCAGTTGTGTCACAGACCAGAGTCAAGTCACTGGGCACTAAGAATGACATCCAGCCACAGAAACATGTGACCAGTTGGACACGGTATCATTGTCAGGTAAGATATTTCCTTTGCATCTTTATACCTTGAAATATCCATGCAGGACCCCTACTGTAGATGCTATGATTTAGCATGATTTATTTATTAGCAAAACTAATGTAATTCTGTCTATTTTAGGTGGAAGTGGAGAAGAAATGGATTGAAACGGAGTCACAGAGGCAATCTGGCTGTATGACACAGTGATGATTAAAGAAGCTTTGAAGAAGAAGAGAAACGAACAAAAAACAAGGGTGATGAGGGACTTTCTGCTTATATCTGGTGGCGAATTCATCTAATTACACGTAGCCTGGTAGTATTTCCAATGGAGGTTTTGTATTCTTAACTGAGACTGAATAATTCTTAGACAATTTAACACGGTCCTTTTGCCTAGCACTTTACATTTAATAGTTTAATTGTAAAATTTCAGTTTATATGAGTACTGTATATAAGCTTGCATTTGCATCATCTGCACTGCCCTCCAGAATGATTGGCAGCCTGAATATATGTATGCCAAATGGGCTGTATGAGATAAACAACCTGAGTAATGAGCAGTATTCAATGTGTTGTAGAAAAGCACATTTTCGATTCATTCTTGCAGTTAGGCCCTTTGTTGCACATTTAAACGAGTTTATGTAAATATTTGAATTCCACATACTGTGCTTCAAGATTTCTGAAGACTCTATGTTTCTAGTAAAATCTGTGCAAGTGCCAAGATAGTATTTTGGTGTTGTGCTCTAAGCATCTCAATATTCTGCAGAGTATAGATGTTTGGCAAACAACACTTTGATAATGTGGTTTGTCAAAGCAACACAAGACAACCAGCAGACCATTAAATATGTTGTGCCAGAAGTGCATTGTTCCAAAAAGCAGCTGCAGACAGTCTTACTTTTTCCAAACAAAGTGCGTTTATAAACACTATTTGAAACTAACAAAAATGTGCAACATATGGTCCCAATATAATTTATTACTAAAGCTGCCTTTAAAGTGAGATATCATCTTTTTTTTCTGCATGAAATGCAACTCATTACTTTTGCTGCTTACCTTGAGCTGACCTTTGACTTCATACTAAGGTTGTATTCTGGAGGACTGTAACTTTATTTAAGCAAATCAAATGTTTATTATTTGATCTTTTTTTTGCCTCTGGTTCGTGAATAAGTTTAAAAAAACAACAAAAAATGGTGAAACTTCATAGTGAACAATAAGGCCTTCAATGATGACTTTTATGCGGTACCTGGCTTATGCTGGATATTATGTACATCAAGAGTAAAAGCTGAATTAAACCTGAATGACTTGTCTTACTTCTTCACAGATGACAAACATACACATATGTAGAAGGTGATTATTAATATTTCACATGTATAGTGTAAAATGAAAACACTTTAATTGCAGGATGCATCATAATTACTGAATAATGATTATGTGATTCTGTTTAAAATAATGTTTCCCACAGTCAAACAGCAGCAACAGCAGTCAAACTGGATGTTTGCAGTAAAACCAATGAACCCTAAAATATCACCAGTCATGTAATAAAAATGTAGAATCAATATCTATGCACAAACTGCCAGCACTATACAACACACCTGTATGTAGGCAGTTTTATTTTTGCCTTGAAAGCCATGCTGTAGTGTCAAAATGCTTTAAAAAAAAAAAAAACTGCACATGACGGCCCACACTAAGCCTCAGCTGTATCCCCATAAACCTGAAGAACTATACACACATCACAGTAACATATTGTAATTATAGTGTCAAAACAGCACAACTCAAATCAATTTTTACCATCATTGCAGTTTTTTTTTTTTTGAAGACTGAGATATACAGCAGTAAGTGCTGACAGGCTGCTGCTCAATAAACTATCATTTGTAAGGAATGATTTTCAGAAGTGCTGCACACTGTGTTATAGTTTGATAGCACACAGTACAGAAGGGTGAAGTATCTCACCCTGAATTGAATTTGCCTCTTGGTGACTACATCACTGACATGCAACAAGACCGCTGTTATATATATTTTTAGCAGATAACTTTTCACACTATCTCTTAAGGTGATGAGACTGAGCAAAGCTTCAACCTGCAGGTTTTGGGTCATGTAGAGTGCTAAAGAAACCTTGTCTTGTTGTACGATTATGGG
This sequence comes from Thunnus maccoyii, assembly GCF_910596095.1. Classification (NCBI taxonomy): domain Eukaryota; kingdom Metazoa; phylum Chordata; class Actinopteri; order Scombriformes; family Scombridae; genus Thunnus; species Thunnus maccoyii. Next base: position 20,088,244 of record NC_056546.1, on the reverse strand, counting down.
TCAAGAGGGGCCTAAGGAGACTCTTATCTTCTTGTAATTTTGCTTCCCCTCATAGAATTCATAGGAGATCTTCAATCTGAGCCCAGAGTAGCTTTGTAGTGAAGTGACAGGTAAGTACCTGTTGGTCTCAGCAACTGCATTATGCACAGAAATATCTCATGTTGCTACACTCTCATCCTCATCAGAGGACTCAACCTACAATGTTGAAAGGGTGCCAACAACGCCTAACAGATGCTCGGAGGAAGCAGGGGTCATGGCTCCCGCTGTTGCTATGAATCTATTGAGCACCAAGTTCAAAATGAAGTGTTTTGTAAAGGGTGAAATATTTTTAACTCCTGGTATTGTACACTCATGGGATCAGAAACTGTACAAGGCTCCCAGCGCTGTGGAAAGTGTGCAGCAGTGAAACCTCTCTATTGAAAATAAGCAGAAAAGAAGACGTGGAAAAGTTCTGTGTTGAATGGAAGTCTTTGAGGGATTGGACAACCACAACAAGCAAGTAACATCAGCACATCAGTACATGTCTTTTAATTTAATACTAATTTCCTGGAAGTTTTTCTGAGTAATTTGCAGGTATTTAGCAGTTCATTGATAGAACATTTTACAGAAAGGACGGTGCAAACTATATATAAAAAAAAAAACAGAAAAAAGTTAAGTTGGTTTAGTTGGGAGTGCCAACTTCTTTTATTTGGGTTCATACATAGTTGTTAGTTTGCAAAAATTCTTAATAAAGTAGACTTAACAATTTTTTAACAGACAGGAAATACTTAGTTTTCAGTGTGTAGTTTTGTGTGTAGTTTTGTGTGTGAGACTACATGTCAGCATATTAGGTTGTTTCTTAAAAGCTCTGCAACAAGCACATTTCTGGTACACTACCAAATTACATAACCGTTTCAAAGAAAGAATGAACGGTTGCTCAATATGCTCGTACACAGAACTACACACTGAAAACTATTTTCTGTCTGTTAAAGAATTGTCAAGAGTCTAATTTATTGAGAATCTTTGCAAATTAATAACTAAACATGAACCAACAATAGGCTGTTGAGTTTGTACTTACCAACTAAACCAACTTAAACACTTAACTGTTTTTTTAATATATAATTTGTACCTAATAACTAACCTAACCGTTAAATAACTTGTGTACTCATACATACAATGAGTATATTTTGTGAGCTTCATTGCTGTAGTAAAGTAACTGAGGTGAGGTCAAATGTTTTGAGGAAGATTCAAATGTTATCATAGAATTGATGTGGTTTGGTCTACACAGTCAGCAAGTTACCAAAGTTCTCACAGTGAAATTGTATTAAATTAAATTATATTGTCAATTCCAACCGTATTTTAAGTTTATCTTATAAATTAAATAGATAAGGGGAATGGAAATAAGACAGGAAATATTCCCAAGCAGTGAATCACCATCATTGCCTCACCATCATCCAAGTAAACATGCTCCAATCACTCCTCTCTGTGGAGCTTGATTACTATCACCTGTGTGTGCATTTTCCATCAAGCTGCTGCAGGCAAAACAATTTGACTTTGTGGCTGTTAACTGCGTGTATCGTGCTATTCAAGCTGATGGAAGTCCATTATCACCGGTCCACTGGTATTTCTGCCTTGAATCATGCTGACCAACACAGGCCCAGTGGTGAGCAAAGCGGCTGTTTGCTTCAAGTGTTTCCATTAAGTAGCCTAAATACACTCATGAAAGCACAATTTATATTCAGAGGTAAATGGCACTTTCAGCAAAGCAATTTATTTGGAATAGCTGCGTGGAGCTTCATTCGTCATGGTGTCAAACTAAATCTCGTCCAAAAATCTGTCAATTAGGGCATGTGGCTTTCTATATCTCCCTGTGTAAAAAGTATAATTAAATACATTTTTGTCTCATTATAAAACATTTTGTTTCAGTTAGCTTTCAACTTGGAAATGTTAGTCTTAAATTGACAGAAATGCACAGTGGAGAGAGATTGGAGATGTAATGAAATTTTAGCAAGAAAAAAACAGCTTTTTTTTATAGGTTCTGTCTTCTAAAATGAAGATTGAGTTTTATAAGTTTAGAAAATGGCCCGAGTCACATACAGATGCAGGAGTCTACATCAGCCATCCACAAACCACATAAATATAGCAGATATTTGAATGGAGTTTGGTTCATGAAACTATACACGGCAGATTTACAGTTTTTGTGAATAATTACAGGCCAAACTCTACTTGTCTATAATTGATGATGTGATTGAGAGTATGAGGGAGCTCTTCTTGGATGAAGGGCTTGAAGATCGCGCCCTGGACGATTTAAGACATGTGAGTTATATTCTATATAATCCTTGCTTCGTTTTTTAAAAAGAAATAAATTGCTCAGTTTGACTCCGGTTGTCAGTTACATCAAAGTTAAATCATCTAGCGAGGAAGTATACGCCATAGCAGGAAGACAGACTGCTGTGTCCTCTGCTGTGCAGCTTTGGGAGTCAAAGATGATGCAGTCAAGAGCAATGGAAGACTTCAGGAAAAACAACATCAACACATCCAACTTTGTGCTGCAGCTTCCAGCCAACTACAGTCAGGCTGATCAAGAACTCACAGGTAACACGCTATAGATGGGAACTAATTGCTTCTCAACAAACAAGCATCTTTCTACCTCATTTGTGCTTCGCTTTGGACAAAAGCATTATCAAATGAATAAGTGTAAACCTTGGATTACATTTTAACTGATCTGAAGTTAGTTCATGCAGCTTATCACTGATTGTAATTTAAAAATTGTTCAGTTACTTTAAATGTATCCTGTATGGGGGGAAAAAATACAAGTGTGTGTAATGTTACAGTAGATTAGCTCTCAATTTAGATATGTATTGTATGAATATGTACATAAAGGGTGCTAACTACCATAACTGAAGTAATGCAGAGGGAGAACGACTCATTTTTTTGGGTTTTTGTTTAACCTACTTTTTTTTTTCTTATTTCTGCTCCCAGCCTCAGTTGTGATCCCCGCAAGTCAGAATATCCGCAGTTTCCCAGTCAAGGCAAGTGTCATCAAAATTTACATCACCTTTCTGACCAGTTTACCTTAAAGAGATAGTTCAGCATTTTAGAAAATATGTTTATTTGCTTTCTTGCTGATAGTTAGACGATTGATAACCCCTCAGTTCCACCCCGCCAAGAAATAGTCTGACACATAACTGCCCTGAAACCACAAGATGTCATTTTTTTGTGCAGATTTAACATGTTAATTAGTGAGCTTTAGAGGTGCTGATAGGTGGATTTTGTTTGTTTATTTTCAGTCTTTATGCTAAGCTAAGCTATCTTCTAACTTTTGGTAAGAAAGCAAATAAGTGTATATCCCGAAATGTCTGCTGAATTATTCCTTTATGGTCACGAATGCATTTTTAAAAAGTCAGTATTGCACTGTTGAGTAGTTAGTTAATAGACTTAAATTATCACAATTATATAAAACTTTACATGATCAAATACAAACATTAGGTCCAAACAATATTCCAAATACAATTCTGTCAACACATTAATAAAAGATAAACATCATTAAGACAAGAATCTGCATAAATATTTGATTAGCCCACTATTTTTTACAGTATACTGTAAAAAAAAAAAAAATGCTGAATTTTCTTTTTGCACATAATGTTAAATTGCAGAACAACTCGGAGACACTCGCTACTTTCTCTCTCCCTGCTGGGTTATCCTACCCTGTGCAGATACCAGCTGGAGTCACCCTGCAAACAGCTTCTGGTACACAATGACTTCACCTGTAATGGGCCGAAATATATTTTAATTTTTAAACTAGACTAATAGGTAAAGAAAAAATACACAAGTCACTCTTCCCTTTTGTCTCACTAAGGTCAACTTTACAAGGTCAACGTCCCTGTAGTGGTCACTCAGGCCCTGGCAGGTCAGGAACCTTTATCCCAACCCACACAGGGAGCTCCGGACCCTCAGTCAGCTACAGTCCCACCCAATCCCGCTCGTCCTCAGGAGTTGGGGCCATTGTCTGTGCCAGCTGCTTCTGTCACTCAGCCGCCACAGCCAAACACCACTTTACCCCCCAGTCAGGAAAGCAGCCTTCCCCTGCAGCCACAAGTTCCTGTAGCCAAGACCTTGCCACCTCAGGCAGCTCCCTCTCCAGAGCCAGACGTCACAACGGAAGAGGATGAGCCAAGTACAGAGCCCGTAAACCTCAGTATGACCTCCTCGCCCTGCAGTCAGTTATTAGACTTCCAGATCAGCACTGAGGAGGCTTTGACACAGACGACTCAATTAAAGACCAGAGACATAGATGACATTCTCAAAGAGGTGATCGAGGAGGAGAGAGAAAAAGCCATAAGGGCGAGAAATCTTGCTCCCGTGAAGACTGACAGCCAGTCCGACGCCATTCTTGGGGTAATTTGAAGAGAATATCTGCCTTTTTAAGGAAATACTGGTAACAGAGATAGGAATGGGTTGTTAAAGGGGCACTCCACAGATTTTATACACAGTTTACTCATCATGAGGAGTACAACTCACCCTATGAAAACAGTTGTATGATGACTTAAGTCTGAGGAAAATTATTAAGATATGCTTATATAAGTTCTCTCGTGTTAATTAAACATAGTGCAGCACAGGTCATGGGAAGTGTTGCCGCTACTTGGGCTCTACTTATCTTTTCTTTGCCATGTTGGTACCTTTTTGCCTGTCTCACTCAGCAGGATGAGGCAGAGTTGACTGAGATCTCTTTGGTCAGACTGTACAGGTTGCATTAACTCCCCACTGAGATCTGATCACAATCTGAGCCAGACCACCTCCAGATGCAGCCGATCTGATAGCATACAGATTTAACATCTTAACATTGGTTTCCCTCTATCTGGATACAGAGCCTATCTTAATACCAGTCAGGATATCTCTGTATATCTGCCTAGGCTGCAATGACTTTGATCATACTATTCTTCTTTTTATCTCACGAGTTCTCACACCTTGTGGAAGTGTAATACTAAATTGTTAGTATAGTTAGTTCACCTTTCAATTCAACTGAATTTTTCCATGTATGATAAATTCAGCATTAATATTAAGCTTTCTCAGGTTAAAGTTTGTTGATTACAAATTAATCACATGAATTACTCACCTCAAATGCCTGAGACTGCTGTGCTATCAGGTGAGCAATCTCAAATTACTCAAAGAATAGTATTGTTATTATAGCAGTTATTTGCAAACTTCCATTTACTGATTATCATAACTATTATATACCATGGCATGATCTTTCTTTAGTTTAAAATACAAAATGTGCAATACATTTCACTCATTACTGTGTATTTGAACAGGCTCTATATAGTGTCCATAACCGCCTATAGTACTATATGTATATAAAGTAACATGTTACTTTTTTTACCATTTAATATTTATCTCGGCACTCTTCACTTCTTTGTATTATTTGTATCCTCTTTACAATCCACAGAAAGGGTTTCATTTCATTTCTGAAGATTGTTGTTATTTTGTGTAAGTACATTAAAAGAAATTCCTTAAATGTGTAAACGCACTATGCCAATAAAGCTGATTCTCATTCTCCTAAGCTGGACCTGGACTATAACTACAGTGAACTGTCAGACATCGTTCAGCTGGATGGTCCCGCAGACGACTCTGACATCGAGGAGGAAGAGCGAGTTCCTCTAGAAGAGAACGACTTTCTGGGTATAATCAACGCAGAGGCCATAAAGGCCCTGCAGGAAGGAGACGGAAGCAGTGGCGGTAACAGCATCTCCTCCAGCAGTGACAGCGAAGGAGCCAATGAGCTCGCTGATGTAGAGGAGGAGGTAAGAGACAGTGAGAGTAACATACATTTTCATGAGTTGCAATTTATTTTTTTTACCATTAAAGTCCTTAAAAAGAAAACTGTAGTTGAACTCTGCTTCCTCTCCTACAGGGGAGGCACTTTTTGGAAGCAGCATGTATATTTTATCAACAGCATGAACGTGATTGCATGTTTTAACAGTTTCTGATGGATGTTTTCCCACAACCCACTTTCTGTTATACAGGATCCTTTGAACTCAGGTGATGATGTGATTGAACAAGACATCCCAGATCTCTTTGACACAGACAATATAATTGTTTGCCAGTATGACAAAGTAAGAACATTTTGCTTCTTTGCTGGCCATTATCTGCCTCTCAACAAAACTGTATATGAAACAATATTGTACATTTTTTTTCTTCATTGCAGATTCACCGTAGTAAGAACCGCTGGAAGTTCCATTTGAAAGATGGAGTGATGTGTTATGGCGGAAGAGACTACGTGTTCTCTAAAGCTGTTGGGGAGGCAGAGTGGTAATGAGCTTTAGTTCTCCTGGACAGATCAGATAATCCTGTTGAAAGAGGAAACAATAATTTAAAAGGGAAAACAATCAGTAAATGTAGACCTCTTGGTGGTGTAATTTTGCTCTCAAGGCAGGCAGTTAAGACACCGCTGTGCAAAATTACTGATACTTTAGTTTTTTTGTTTTGTCACTATGTTATCACAGCAATTATCAGAGCGTACTGCTAGTCATTTTCAATGCTACAGCCAATTACTTACATCAGTGCTTGTGAATTCAAAGTACTGAGACAAACAGCATGAATTTATGTTAGTTTTCTTCATTAGTGGAGCAAAACACGATTTGACCTGTTGTGTTTTCTTCTGCCATGATCATGTTGCTTTGATGGTACCCAATGTGCTGTTTGATTTTTCAAACGTTGTAATGTTTTGCCTTTAATCATGCATCAAATACACCGAGCCGTACTGCTGTGTTGCATTCAATGAACCCTTTTCTTTCTGTGGAACCCTCTACAAAGCCTGCAGTGCCTTGTTGTCAAATGATTTTTTGTTATCAGTGTTATGAAACAAAATTAATTGCACTTATGAATGCCAGTATGCATGCTAAAATTGATAAATTTTTTGAGTGTGGTTTTGATGGGCACTAGTCCCACAGCTACTCACAGCTAATCACAGATGGAAGAATTTGTGGGAGGGGTGGTGACAGCTCCAGAAAAAAATCAAAACCCAAAGAAATCAAAGTGACAAACCCCTGGAAAAATCATTTTGCTGCTGAAGTTGTTTTTTTTTTTTAATTCACTTGTACGCTCCAAAGTCACAGTTCGAGCAACATCTTTTGGTGCAGTCATTGTATCTTTCCCTGTTAGTCCAAAACTGTGTGTCTAGTGTGTGATTCCCACACAGAATATTTTATAGAATTTCCCCGCATGCATTATGTATAGCTCTCAGCCACATACAGAGGATTTGTGGCACCAGGTTTTGTAAATGAAAGACCATTTTCCACAGCTATGTATTGAGCATACATTGACCACAGAGTGTGCTGAATTGATGCAAAGCTGTGTCCATCATCCTATATACTTGCCTTATTAGATTAATACAGTAAACAATAGCATAAAAAAGACCTTAATCCTGTCTAGAAAACCTATTTGTGCAGGACAGGTTTGCACTGGTGACAAAAAAGTTACATCACTTTCTAAGATGGCGCTGAGTAATGTATTTGGACATGTGTCACTCATAACAACCTAACTTTAAAAAAAAAAAAAGTATCCTCAAATATAGTGCTGCTTGAAAGTTTGTGAACCCTTTGGAATTTTCTCTATTTCTGCATAAATATGACCTAAAATGTGATCAGATTTCCGTTCAAGTCCTAAAACTAGATAAAGAGACATCAGTTAAACAAACTTTACACTTGTTAGTTTATTTATTGAGGAAAATGATCCAATGTTACATATTTGTGCATGGCAAAAGTAGGGGGAAGGGGAAATTAGAGTCAGGTGTTTCAATCAATGGGATGACAATCTAGTGTGAGTCTGGGAGGCCCTGCCTTATTAAAAGAGAAGAAATCTGGGTCTTCATTGTCAAAGTCTGAGCTTCACAACACAGGTTTGTGTGTCATGGCTCAAACAAAGGATATGTCTGAGGACCTTTAGAAGAAAAGTTGTTAATGCTCACCAGGCTGGAAAGGGCTACAAAACCATTTCTAAAGCGTTTGGACTCCACCAGTCGATTGTCAGGCAGATTGTGTACAAATTGAAGACATTCAACACCATTGTTACCCTCCCCAGGAGTGATCGAACAACAGAAGTCACACCAAGAGCAGGTATGTAATAGTCCGGGAGGTCATAAGAGACCCCAGGGTAACATCTAGGAAACTAAAGGTCTCCCTTGCAGTGGCTACAGTCAATGTTCATGAGTTCACCATCAGGAGAACATTGAACATCAATGGTGTGCATGGCAGAGTTGAAAGGAAAAAAGCCACTTCTCTCCAAAAAGAACATTACTGCCGTCCACGGTTTGCTCAAGACCACGTGGATAAGCCAGAAGGTGATTGGAAAAATATTCTGTGGATGGATGTGACCAAAAATCGAACTTTTTGGCTTGAATGAGAAGCATTAAGTTTGGCGATGAGCAAACACTGCATTCCAGCATAAGGTCCTTAACCCACCTGGGAAACTTGGTGGTGGTAGTATCATGGTTTGGGCTGCTTTGCTGCCTCTGGACCAGGATGGCTTGCAATCATTGAAGGAGCTATGAATTCTGAGTTGTACCAGCACATTCTATAGGAAAATGTCACAGTATCTATCTGTGAACTGAAGCTCAACAGAAAGTGGGTCATGAGACAACGACCCTAACACACAAGTCGTTCTACCAAAGAATGGTTAGAGCAGAAGAAAGATAACGTTTTGGAATGGCTGAGTCAAAGTCCTGACCTTAATCCTATAGGAATGCTGTGGAAGGACCTGAAGCTGGCAGTTCATGCAAAGGAGCCCACCGACATCCTGAGTTGAGACTGTTCTGTAAAGAGGAATGAGCTAAAATTCCTCCAAGCTGATGTGCAGAGCTGATAAAGTTACCGGAAAAGTTTGGTTGAAGTTATTGCTGCAAAAGGGGGTCATACCAGTTACTGAAAGCAAGGCAATCAAATACTTTTGCCTCACACAAATATGTAAGATTGGATATTTTTCCTCAAAAAATAAATGAAAAGGTTGTTGTTGTTTTTTTGTCTTGTTTAATTGGGTTCACTTTATCTAGTTTTAGGATTTGTGTAAATATCTGATCACGTTTTAGGTCATTTATGCAGAAATACATAAAATTCTTAAGGTTCACAAACTTTCAAACAGCACTGTATATGCTCTTATAGCAAGTTTTAGGCAGAAACACAGTACCAGGAGGTTTGGCACGTCAACCTTGATATAATCTTAGTCTCAACAGATGTTGCTAATAGGATAAAAATATTGAAAAAGACGGTTAGCATAAATAATTGACCACATTTTTTAAAATTAGAATGTTTTATTGTAAGAACCTGGGACATTTTGAACAGCAGTAATTGTTTATTATGGACCAGGCCCCAGTTTTTACTGGCTTCCTGTGGCTGCTCTGGCATGTCTGCAGTCTTCAAGCCTCTCAGCTCGAATGTCTCTTGAGTACAACAACCCAACACTCATTAGACTAAAAAGCCTGAACAGACAAGCTAATACAAACACTTTCATTTGATCATATTTACTTCACACATTCAAGCTTAAAATCTTGACTATTATATGGACAGAAAATAAATAACCTCTGCTTAAAGATCTTCTATAGAACTACATGTCTTACATCTCACACAAGTTCTGTTTTATATAGCTTGATCTTAATAACAAATGATCATTGATAATATGATTTAAGATAGCTTTGCAAAAAAAACCCCCAAAAAACCCTGCTTTATTTGTTCTCTATTCCCGCTCCACTCATCTGCTTCTTTGTACCACATTATATGTGCAGAAATGGAGGCTGCAGCACCTGTTGTCTTCAATTTGAGGTGTCTTGACCCTGACTGATGAAATTCTCACTCTGTAAACTGATCCAGATCAAATCTGATCTGAAGCATGCCATGTACAAGACTGACACCCTGACCTAAACTTAGAAGAAATGCTACAAGACAGCTAAAATAATTACAATAAAATTATCTGTTATTGATCATGTGGTTCCCTTGTTTATAAAGCAACCTTTCCTCTTAATGTAGGCATAGAAGCTAAGTGAGTGAGGTTTTCTGGTGGACACTTTTTGGTTACAGGTGAGGTGTGAAGCCAGAGTCTGTGACCTGTAGAAGTTAGATTTGGCGTGACAGCAGCCACAACGATTCAGCAGCCGGCACACATCCTTCCTGAAGGCCCGCGTGAAGATGGTGTACAAGAAAGGGTTGCAGAGGGAGTTGATGGGATAAAAAAAGATGAGCAGGATCTTTGAGTGAGACACTGTGATGAGGGGCATTCTCAGGGCCGCAGAGATGGCGAAAAAGGAGATGGGTGCCATGCAAATGAAGTCAGTGAAAATGAGCACAGCCATGCGTTTAGCAATCTTAGTATCTCCATGACGTGCGGAATGCTCTGGGTTGCGGACACTGAGATAAATACATATGTAACAGTAACAGACCACCAGGAAAGCAAAAACATTGAGAATGAGAACAGCCACCACGTAAACCTGAGAGCCCAGTGTGTCGATGTCCATGGGCAGGCAGATGCTCACTTTGCTGTAGCTGCTGACCCCCACAAGAGGGAGCAGGGCAACTAGCAGAGAGAAGCCCCAGCCTGCCACCATCATGGCTGTCACATGGTGCATCCGCAGCCTCTTGTGTACATGCATGGCATTGGTGATGGTGTGCCAGCGTTCAAGGCTAATCACAGTCAGTGTATATACTGAGAGCTCACTGGCAAACACTGTCAAAAACCCCGCTATGCCACATCCGGGGCCTGTCTGCCATTCAGTGGCATGGTTGTAGTACTGGTGACGGGAGTGGTGATCCATGAAGGCGATGAGCATCAGGTAGAGCCCCATGCACAAGTCAGCAAAAGCCAGGTTACACATGAGAAATCGGGAGATGGTTAGCTTATGGTGGCTAATGAGGAGGATAACCAGCACAGTCAGGTTACCAGTCACAGCAAAAACTGTGATTATCCAGGTGAGACAGCGCAGGAAGCGAAAGCCCAGTAGGTCCTCGCAAGGGTTAAAAGCATCTGGCTTTGGCATGCACTTGACGAAGGGGTCGTTAAGACAATCCAGTTCCAGGTCTGGATACTGAAAGTTGATGTCATTAATACCGTTCACACCATCTGCAGTGGGCTCTCTGAAGAACATACAGATGTTGAAGTTATCATAACAATCCCAGAGTCATATATATATATATATATATATATATGTAGTTTTTCATAGAAGATGGGTTTTGTGTGTTTTGCCATATGAGGACAACAATTGTATCTCTGTATCAGGGCTTTGTTTTTCTCATCACAATGTCTGTTATGTTGTTGTTATGTCTGCAACTGGACATAAACCTGAACTACAGTAAAATTAAATGTGTAAAAAAAGTTAAATGTCATGCGTAAATTGACAGTAACAGCTGCAATATTTAGTAAACAGGATGCATCTTGTTTTATTTTCCATAATTTTGATTACTTCCAATTCAACTCCTATTATTTAATTTGTGTGCTATGTGAAAATTATCATTCCATTAAGGTCTAAATTACAGTACACCATCTTAAATTCTTTGTTATCAATGGCAAAATGGCAAAATAAGTCATAACAATTCAATAGTGTCATCTTAATTTGAGATATTAGTTCTATATCAAGGCAAGGGTCCAAACAAAATATTAATAATGCTGGACGGGGTGTTACTTTTTTAAAAAAGTGAACAATAAGATTCAAACCCCCCCCCTCCCACCCAAATAATTTTCAAATAGTCTCTAAGTGGACACTGAAGTAACTTACATTTCTGTTTTGCTGAGATCACAAGACTTTGTGAAGTTCTTCAAGGCATTTTCCCTTTAAATATAAAAGGAGGGAAAAGGTTAGATCTCACAGTATGTCAATAAATTAAACTGCTAATTACCAAACTGCAGATGTTCTGCATTCATTGGACAGAGCTTTTGTTCTTTATGCAGATGTGAATGGATCTGTTACATCGCTGTGAGCAGGTCGGTTACCTTTGTTTCCGACGCCATGTGTGGAAGGCGCAGCAGTGGCTGGGGTACGTGAGCTCAGCCTCCTCCACCTCAGCCAGGCTTTCCAGTGGAGGGAGGCTCTTCAGAGCAAAAGCGGAGCCGGCCTTCAGAAACCTCACCTGCCTCAGCCCTTTAGGGGGGAGGGAGCTCAAAGCTGTGGAGGAGACATCCCTGAATCACACATGCAGAGAACATAGACACGCATTTCAGTCAAGTTTAGTAAAAAGGCTACTGATAAAAAACGGTGTTGTAATAAGGCATTGGACTATTACAAGTCACTAGAACAGCCTCGCCTTGGATTTCACTTGTAATTTAAACTCAACTTGAGAGTTATAAAACCAGTCTTTCCCACTAGAGGAGCCATGATTTGGTGTTTTGTTGATGCTGGTGACAAATGCTGTTTCAGGCAAATCTGCAGAATCTCCTACAGGTGTTTATTGAGCTCTAGTGACTGGAGTAGCCAAGGTTTCATTCACAGTGTTTTCATATTCATCAAGCCAATGAGTGAAATCATGCTGTCTTTCTAAAGAGATGCTCATTCACAACAGAAATGTTTCATCACAGAATAGAGGCTGTAATTACTGACATTTACTGAGTACTGAATACATTTTATCAAAAGCAAAATAACATTCAGTATGTACTTTGCTAGCTACTTTGATTGAATACCGCCTTTATTTAGCTGATTACAAGTTGTGACCTGGCTTTCTTTAAAACTAAAAATACCCTAAAGTACCACAGTGGACACCACACAAGCAGACGGAAGACCTTTGGCATTTCCTGTGCGTCTGTGAACACCACAAATACTTATTCATAACCAAGATAAGGAAATTTCATATCTACAACACAGGTTTCTCACAATCAGAGACCTTGCGAGCTGTATGCTCTGCAGACTTGGCTATTTGCTCACTAATCAGTATTCAGCAGTGCTGCCTGCCTTGTTGGTTGTTTACACAGACAGGCTGTCACCACCCTAATGTTTATACAATAAAATGATAAACATTGTTATGAATATTAATCTTGCTTCACTGACCCAGTTCAAATATTGTCACCGTAATGCTGTTGATTTAAACAACAAAAGATTGAAAATTTTTGATTGTCCTCTCTCATATTTAACTTCAGCACAATTATAAATGTGTTGCATTTGGATTTCAACCTTGTATCTGTAGAACATGAACATTGACAAGACTGACTATTTTTTTAACAGTGGTGGTAACTAAGTACATTTACTCAAGTACTGTACTGAAGTACAATTTTGAGATTCTTGTACTTGATTATTTCCATTTTCGGCAATTCCATATCTCCTGTCCATTTCAGAGGGGAATACTGACATACATGTATATATAGACATGTAGAGTTTACCTTCAAATATACTGTATGTCCAGTTTATGATCCACTGTTAAGGATGGAATTGCTAAACAGTATATAAAGTACTTAAAATTGATTCTGACAAACTACCACATCAAAATTACACAAAAACACCTAAGTAATAGTTCAATATTATGATAAATTACATTATGATAATAATATAACATTCTGAGTAGTCCTGGTGTCTCTAATTTCATGTCATGTCTTTACTGCTCACATCTGGAACAAACTACCTAAAGATTTCAGATTAGAGACAATACTGATTTACCTTGCAAGGCAGCTGGATTCATGAGATCACAAGATCACAGGACAATCCATCTTGTTTCAGGTTCGGCTTGTGTCCAAACCAACAATCAGCATCCTACAAGGATTCTCGTGGGATCTTGTGATCTCTTGAATCTAGCTGCCTTGCAAGGTAAGACGATGATAGACAGACGGTTCATCCAATCACCTGCCAGGTATTTTTTGAAAGTTCCTGCCCTTTTCCAAACACTTTCCAAGGACGACTTTTCCGGTGGTTCTGTGTAACAAACCATCTGACACGTCAGGTCAAATGCTGATAACCTTTAAATCTAAATTAAAGACACATCTGCTTGCCAAGGCTTTTGGGCCTTGTCCACACTGATACGGATACTTTGCAAAATGAACATTTTCCTCAATGTTTTTGCCTCTCATCAACACGCAAACAGCGTTTTATGTCACTAAAACAGAGATTTTTTAAAATGCTTTCTAAAGTACATATTCTAAAGTGCACTTAACTAACTTGTTTTTTTTTTTTTATCTTTTATTGTTCTCATGTTCTTTTGGATTTTCGGGAAGCACTTTTCATTTACTTGTGTATGAAATGTGCTATATAAATTAATTTGCCCCACCTTACTGTACACTATGTAGAAAGCTAAGAAAAAAACTAAAAAAAAGTGTATGTACACACAACACTCTAAAAGGGGCTAACAAAACCTCTGTACTTTTACTTAAGTACATTTTTTTGGGCAGTGGTCAGTGGAAACTAGCTGTGAACACAATACTGACATGTTATCACCTTTTGAGTTAATATGGTGAATGTGTTAGCAAACACTTGCCTATTTACACATCCAGAAGATATGAAGCATTCATTCAAAGGCATGTTTCTGTCCATCTGGCAAATTTAAAACTTAGTCCTCTTAACTCTGTTTTGGTCTCCTCTAACTCCTGAGTGAAATATAATACAGCATAGTCGCTAACTGTGTCTGTCTGCTGTTTGGTGCTGAGCAGGTGGTGTATAGTGTGTTTTTAGAGAGTTTCACTGTGAACAACCGCCTGCTGCAGCTGAAATTGATGCTATGAGAGCAGTTAAGTGAACCAAAACAGTTAAGCTGCTAGCTAAAAAAAAGAAGAACAAAACAATAAGCTGAAAGACACTAAAAAACTCCATCAAGTTGAAAGGAACTGCAGAGTCAGTTGAGCGACCCCTTTCACATACAAGTATTCATGTCATTGTTAATATGAAAATATTGATAATAGCTGCTTTGAGTAGAGGATCTGAACAACTCTAACACCAGTTTGCAAACTGACTGGCAAGGAAATTATAATGACATTTTCTTTATTTATTTGATCAACTTGAATTATTTTTACTTACAGAGAAATTGGACCTGAAGCTCCTTTGAAAGCATCTTCTTGAATGTTAGTGAGATACCTGTTGTCTCTTAAAATCCTACAAAAGAAAAAAAAAAAAAAAATCAAATATCACTCAAATGACCTCCAATCCAAACTGTAGCTGTGCAGTTAACATACAATATCTAAGAAAATCAAAGATGACACATTAACGACCAACAACGCCCCAAACCATTTTTCATCTACTTTTTCTTTTCTCAACTTGACACCGAGGAAGATGAGCATTATTTTTAGACTGCAGGGTGTCTGCACATATCACGTCCCCATCAACATTCAGCAGTACGGGGCAGAGCAAGAAAACAACGGGTCATCCAATCTTTGTTTAGTCTTACATAACGTCTGTTTACTGGTACACTCAGTTTTTATGATTAGAAAAAGAAAAGCTTGAAACCTGTACAACATACTTAACAGCAGTAAACTGTATCGGCCTGTTATGTTGTTGTTGGCACAGTATGACAGAAAAAAAAACATGTTGATTATCAAAATGCTTACAATGTGTTGAGCTTGGTTCCATTGAAGGCATAAGACTTTATTTCCTTGAAACCGTTTCTAAGCAGGTTCCTGTCGAGGACACAATGTTATAAATTTTTATTTTGCTGTCAAAGGCACCCATCACCAAGGTTAGAGAACTGAACATTCAATTACATAAGCAGATTGAGACACATCAAAAAAAAAAAACAAATGTTCTTGACAAATGGTGAAAAATTGTTGCTCCTAGTTTTGATAATGTGGTAAGAAAAAGAATTTGGCTCCTGTACTCACATGTCAACGTACTCCTCCGTCATTCCCAGGAAAGAATTGGCAGGAATGGTTTCAATCCTCATGTTGTCTGCCATTTCTCTGCACAAGGAGGAGATAACATGCACTCAGGCTGTTGGGCTAAGTTATCAGTTAGACAAAATTATGTATATTCATACCAAAAAAACCCCCCAAAAAACGCAGCAGTTTGATGAACTGTGACCCAGTTAGAGGATTTGTGGCGGAGTTAGTGGCATCGTGATATTGATAGATAAAAGTAAAACCCAGCTCAGAATAAACAACTTGGGCTCCACTCAGAGTTAAAACATGAACAACATGCAGTTGTGCAACATGCAGAAACACACTAATCCAGATCTGGGCACATTATTTTAAAATGGGATTACTCACAGGATAATATCGGACACCAAGGAGGAGATAGTTGTGAAGTCTGGGAAGTGTATCATCCCTGTGTTTGAGATGCTCCTGTGGAGACACACAGCAGAGACAGATAATCATGAGCAGATAAGAGGAAATCTTCAAAGTGCCCACAAAATGTCACAGATACTGAGCTTGTCTCAGTCATTCAGAAAATACTAATTTCAGGAGCCAGCTGGTAAAGTATTCCAGGCTAAATGTGATTTATCACATCATCACTTGTGACCTTTAACTTTTAAAAACAATCTTTACTAGAGTACAACTTGAATTACAAATATCTACATAGATCATAGAGGTTGTGAGTGTTGATCTGCAACCTAAAATTCTACTTAACAAGCAACTGTGCTCAAGACATAAAACCAAAATTAGTGCAAACTATGGATATATTAATACAGTCCATACAGTCAAGTGATCAGTACAGCTTTTGAATGTGGTTGTACAGTGAAAGAAAAAAAAAAAGAAAAAATCATAACAATCAAGAAACAAGTCCTCTTCACAGACAGTGCTTTTGACAGTACATAAAGGAGGACGCCAGTGACTCACAAGAGACAAACTATGAAAAGAATTGGTCAAAATCGAAGCATCAGAGGCTGAGATATCTTTGCTTTTATTCCCTTTGTGAGTGTCAAGCTTCAAAATGCTGGCTCCTACAATTCCCATAATGCAACTCAACAGCATCTCTCATCAGACCCTCTCTGGCTGTTAAATGCCTTCATGCTTCAAACTCCATCCCCCCAGTTTATGATGACACAAACAGACAACATAAGCTGGAGTGACTCTTTAAAACCCCACAACATCCTTTTTATACTGAATCCCACACTGTCTGTCATACATACTCTCTGTTGGTTTGTCTCTCATTAACTCTTATATTTTATTATTGTAATGTTTATTTTTATGGGGAGAAGTGCATAGCATGGACCAGTGCCACATACCACAACATTTATAGCCTAGGCCAGCTTGTAATGCCTGTCCCTAGTTGGGCCATTATACAAATACACACAGGGAAACACACACAGGATGATACAACACACAAACAAACTAACTCAACCTGCTTTTGGTACTTGAAGAGGAAAAGTCAGGGGATTGTCAATGTCATTGGGATTTATACTCTGGGTACAGTATGTATGTACAAAGTTTCATGGCAATCCATCCAATTGTTGTAGAGATATTTCACTAACTTAAAAATATCAGTGAAGCTGTATGATGTTAACACTAAGTGAAATATTCAAAACCAAGACTCTGTTTTTAATGACTGAGCCCTTCCATCAAATGGAAATAATACCCTTGCCCCCATATTTTTTGGCATCTTTGAAAACTTTGGAGTCTCAACTAAATTCAAAACAAAGTTCTGTGGGTTTGAACAATGCTCGGCTGCAAAGTACGAGTTTGTAAAGACTGATGCACTGGCTGGTCATTGAGGTTTAAAAAGGTCACTGACGATCACATAAAACAGAATCATAGACTTACAAATATTTCAGTTTGGGCAGGTCAGTGAAGGCACCCTTTTCAATGATCCTCAGACTGTTGATATTCTGCACAAAACTACAGGAACAAAAATAAGAAATATATCAGTAATTATAATTATTGTCGTCAGCGGATGTCAATAAACCAACCCATTCATACACCAGCCGCTGTGAAAGTCAAGGATTAAACACGCAGCTTTTGTAATTGAGAGACTAATCCTGTGAAACTAAAATGAAATGCAAAACACATACCAGCTGTTCAAATGAATAATTGCTTTCAATTTGCGGCTTGAATGTGACGTGCGATGGAAGGTGTCGCTTACATTTGAGCCAGGCTGTGGAGGGAGAGGAACGCGTGTCTCCGTATCTGCGTGATGCAGTCGCTCTGGGAAATCTCGCTGTGGCACAAAGAAATGGCTCAACATCAATCAACCGATTAACAAGAGGCTGTAAACAAATTACTCCTGAAATGTCTAAGATCAAGCCAGTGAATATGGAATTTTAGTGAGGCAAACATTAAGAGTGATGCACGTGCACGTGTTACTTTTTCTTTTTAAAAATAGGACAGACTTGATTGATACTGGGATGCAAACCATGAGGGAAAAATGAAAATACCACAAACATCACCATGAATTCACACTTCTAGGGCACAAACACTTCACCTGATGTTTGGAAAAGCTCCAAACATACATCATGGATGCATCTGGGCCAAGAAGACTGAGTGAAGATGTTTAAAAAGGAGGACTAAACAAAGACGTTCCGAGACAAACAAAGTCAACAAGACTTTCTTGATTTGTCCTTGAACAGTTTGTTTTCTGATGGAGGCACAGCTTCCTCTCAGGAGCCGCTCTCCATCTACTTTTTTCGTAATCACCGTTGTCGTTTTAGACTCCCACTCAACTGTAATCAGCCGACACTTTTCTTAGGTTAACCTCACTCTGCTCCCATTTTAAACCTAGAAACAATTAAACGACTCCATCTGTGCTGCTTATGTTTGGTTTCACTCTCTCCTCTGATTGCATTATGTATAGTGTCATAATTACCACTTGTGGCTCATATAAAAAAAAAAAAAAGATTGTCCAGATCAAGCTGTGCCAACGTTTATCAGTTTGCGTCATCAGTGACAAACGCCGTGTCATTCTACCTTGACACAGGTTAGATGAGGAAGGTTTCATAACCAAGAAATGAAACATCTTATTGTAAGTCCATATTTGTAGCTTTAGCACAGTCATTTCACTGAAAGTGGAGTGTATTTTATCACATAAAACTCATCTGCTGGGAGGAAATTTGAATTTGCCCTGTGTATTGGAACATAATGAACCTATGGCATGTAAGTACTGTAAGTATGTGCGACTGATAAGCTCGTCCCTGAGGAGGAGAGCAAAGTCAAACGCAATCAACACAAACTGGCTCAATTTGAAAATGGTTTCACCACAGGCAAAAAAACGTTTCATATCTGCTTATCAGACTGTAAATGATATATTAATTAAATAGTGAAGCCAATTCAGTAAAACTATTCAGGGTGATGTTATGGCTTTAGAAGTGAGTATTTAGTAGCTGTAAACACAATAAAGGTGACCTAATCAGCAATTAATCCCCACTTCTAGAGAAAATAAGAAGAGATTATGTTATTACTGGTGTGCCTGGTTTGTTTTTAGTGAAATATCTCATTCATTTATAATTGGATTTAATGGAAATTTGCAGGCCAGTTAACCATTTGGGCCAAGAATTTTGGTACATTTATGAAAATGTTGTATGGGAGCTGCTGAAAAGCCCCAAAGTATGGTGACAATAACACAACATACAACAATAAGGGGAAAATCTTTAACTACTTTTTCCTTTTCAATACATATTTTTACAGAGAATAGACTCAATTTCCCCGTCCTATGAAGACAGAAAGTTCACCTTTTACCTTTTTTTGGAACTGTGCATCATCATAACATCTACAGTTGATAAAAAAAAGTGTTTTGGAAAATCTGAGGCATTCATCGTAAACAGAGTACTTGTTTGAAATCTGGTGACATAAGCATGTGGGTGAAACTTCCACATTAAAAGTGACAGAGTGGGTTGTGCTCAACCATTCGCTGAGTTAACAAGGTGTTTCCCTTGATCACACCATAGGAAGTAAACTACAGAGCAAAGACATCAAAGTGAAATGTAATCATGGTATGAAGTAATGAATAGTCATACACAAATGTTCGCCTCCTGTTGCTATTACCTGGACCTAGACTCAAGATAAAAGCATTTAGTAAACACCTGATGTAATAGTTGAGTTGTTATTTAGTCAGAGTTCATTGGGTTATAACTGACAAACATTATTTTTTTCAAAACACGTCTCAAATTTAAAGGATGTTTTGTAAAGATTTCATTATTCTTTCTAAGCCTATGTTGTTTTCCACAGCTACAAATTTTTTTTGTCAGCCCTGTTAACTGTCTGGCTGTTTAAAGTGTCTGGTAAAATAATGAATTGTCTATATAAAAGGGCTGTTGAAGAGCATTTGTAATAATGCAGTATGGATTGGTATAAATTTAAATCAATTTCCACTTCTTCTGCTGTCAGGTGTAGGAGCAGCTGGAGGTGTAGCCTTGTGTAGAAATACTTCTTTACTGGTGCTGTAATATATCTGGTTAAAGGATTTTCTCTTTGCTCTGTACACATGAGCCAATAGGTGGCGCTGCAGGCAAAGCATATTTTAACTGTATTTAAAATTTGGACCAACACAGACTTTGCTTTTTTTCCCTTATAGTATGATATTTCCTCCTGGTTGATTTGTTTGAACAATGCTGAACTAAAGCACACTATTGACATGATTTATCATCTATTATATAAATATATATAAAAGTTCCTTTAGGATCAGTCAAATATATTTTCAATACATTTTTAAATTCAAACTTCGAATTTCAAGACTACCAGTTACATTTGATTGAATTAATCAGATTACAGTGAATTCATTTTTAATTAAATCACAATAGATAATAATTCTGATCATTTAAAAACGTTAAGCTTATGTTTAGTTAGTCAGCATTCTTGCTTAAATGTTTCATCAAGGCCAAAGGGTTTATCAGCAGAGGTGTCTCCTTTCTTGAGTCAAGCTTTTTTGACTTAAGGCTACTTTTCTCTCTGTCTGCTTCTTCCAGAATAACTATTAAATATAAATAACTTACATTACTGTTATGTTGATCAGCTCTTTGAAGGCATGAGTGGGAACTTCTTTCAAGGGCAGATGAGTGAGTCTTCTGTAAGAATAAGTAAAACTCAAGTCAATTCCACATGTGAACTTTATACCTAGAAGCAAATACAGAAAGGTGTCTTTAATGTGCCCCTCAGAAATTACATTTATAAGACCTGTGTTACAAGGGGAATGATAGTGACACCATAAAGTAACTTTATAGCCATAATAAGTCCCAACAGGAAAAACAAAAGACAAAAGGAAAAGATCAAGGGCACTGATGGGCTCACAGGAAAGTATCAGATGATTTTAGACTAGTTTTCTATCAGAAGCAAAGCTAGAAAGTTGGGTTACTTACAGTCGAAGCACGGATGTTGCTGCTGCCCGGGAGGCCAGTTGAGTGTCTCTGCTGCACTGAAAAGTGTCGGCGCTGCAGCGGCAGATGGCCGGACAGGTATATGCCCAGCAGGAGCGCACACTCAGGACACCGGACAGCACGACCAGGACCCAGACTGCCTGGGGAGCCATGACACCGGGCCACTCACTGAAGGATTAATATCAAAACAAAGAAAAAACAAAAAACTCCGCTGAATCTCCTCAAAGTTAAAGATATATGTATATTAAAACCTGCTCTGGAAAATCAGTGTCTTATTCCAGGTCAAAGGCAAAACACTAAATAATTTTACGCTGTTTTTTTTTTTGTTCTTGTTTTTTTGATGTTTTTTCCCACCTGCAGCGTTAATGCTGCCTTCAGGTACGGTCGTAATTGCGAGCAGGCTGCCCGCCTGGAAGAGCCAACAAAGTGAAACACAGGCAGAATTTTCTTTGACAGCTGAGCTGCAGAGACGTGACGTCTGGTGGGTGGAGATCATGAAAAGCTCTGTCAGAAGAAGTGATGTGGTGAAGTCATTCTGTCACTCATTTATGTTTGTAATAAATCAAGGCTGGAAAATAACTGTTTTTTACTAGGCTACTGTTGTGAGGTACTGATGAGTAGACTATTTTTTTTTAAATTTTGATATTTTCAAAAAGAATTGTATTACCCAGGACCCCAGCAAAAAGAGGAATAATTTATTTTCACTGTAATTCCATCCATAAGTAACACAATGACAAAATGTATGATTATTGTGGTCATGGGTTTCATACACTTTCTGTAATAAAACATCTAAAAGCAAAAATCTTATCAGATGGGGGTCCGTGGTCTTATTTGTGTCAGTTTAGGAGTTCTTGACGTGAAAAAGTTTGAAAACCACCGCTCTAAATTTATCTAATGGCCTACTTTTCACATTACGGTTTTCAATATATGAGATAACATGTGATGCATTGTGTCATACTGCCCAAGAAGCCTACATAATGTGATCAGTGATCCAATGAAAAAATGATTTCTCAAATAACAATTTTAATTGTTAAAAAAAACTATACCAGTGGGCTTGCATGTTTTAGCTCCTTAACTATAGGTTATGTCCACATGGTTGACCATTTTTGATCACATACTGTATATTTGCAGATTTTTTGATGTGTTTTTCCAACCAGTTCAGGCATCTAATGGTTACCTCTCATTACATTCAATATGACAATCTATTAGCAGCCCATTAAAGCTTCTCACAGTGAACATCATGTCTGCATTACATCGGTTTTACATGATCTTTGTGTAATAAAGCAATCTAAGTACAGACTGACTTTTTTTACCCTCACAACAATATAGTAAATCTGACAAAAATAATGCAGACTTGATGTTGACTGTGATAGGTCTCACAACTCAATAATGTTACAAGGGTACAAGGGTTCTAATATATTTTTATATTTTATGGAAATGAACTGAAACCATGGATGGCTCAAAAAAGTAAATGCATTCAAATTCAAATGTCTGCTAATTGGTCAGCTAAAATGTAAATATTCACTTTGTGAATGGGCTCAAACATGCAAAACCACAGCTATGGTCTTATATGCTGATTCATTTACTTTAAATTAGTTAAAAAATTTAAATGCAGTAGTTTTACATGTAATGAAACATTTTTCCATCGTGGTATTGCTTTTTAATACATGTCTGCTGTACATTTTCTCCTCTTCATTCTGTCCGTGCGCTGCTGGACATAGAAAAAGACTAATTGCTTTATGTTCATTTTGTTAACAATCCAACTGAAAGCAGTAAAATGAATCAACAATTCTAACTTGCAAGAAGCAAGCTTTGAACTTTCAATCATTAGGATACACATACAGTACACATGTGCACTTGAAGGCAGCAAACCTCACTGTGGTTGTAAAAACCCCCGAGCAAAGCAAAGATAGTGTTCATCAAGTTTTAGGCTGCTGCTGAAGCTGCAACTGTAGCTTCACTTGTCTCCTCTACACTGCAGCAAAATGTGTTTTATGTTGACTCATAGAAATCTGAGTACTAATTCTCTTAAGAGGACACCCAGATAACTCGGACCTTCTAAAATAAACTGTACTTTGTTTGCATGGTTCACTAGTGTTATGAATTGCAACTTAGCCCGCAAGTGTAGTAAATGTAGAGCGTTAGGAGGAAGACTTAGTTTTAAACAGATGTCCAGCTCAGTGGACAGCCAAAAGTACACATAAAATCTCCTAAACTATCACTAAAGCAGTAAAAAAAACTAATGACTAATCGGTGCCACAGCCTCATTTAACTGTGGATGAAGTTGAAGCTCACACAGGATGCTTCTGTTTGTTGTTCCACTGGAAAAGCCTTTCACAGGGTAGCCTGTCAACCTGGAAAAAGGATTGATGGAAAAAAAAGGTTTAATACAGTCTAATACAGCCTATTTGCTGTTAAACCACATGCACTTTTACAAAATCTTACATCACAAGGAACCGCGAGTCCCATTTACGGCAGTTTGTCAAACGAAAAGCTTTGTGTCTCCAACATCCTTAACTTAATCTCCTCTGCTGTCAGTGACCCTGACCCCATTTACAGCTTTCTCATCCTGCTGCTCCTGCCTGCCAGTGTGACCCATGCTAACAGATCAGCAACACCTTCTCCTCACTGCTGCTATGTAACAATCCCACTCACACACACACACACACACACACACACACACACATGCTCAGCTCCCTGGAGAGGTTACTGCTCAGCGCTGTTTACCAAGACTCTCGCACCCTGACAACCTCTGAGCCGAGCACAGTTCCAGTATGTTTAACCCTGTAAAAGAAAGAAGAAGGAGAAGAAGAAGAAAAAACACTGACAGGCAGAGAGAGACTAATTCATGCAAGTGGACAAGCGAACCAACCCATGTCTTCACGCTAACCCCCATGCTGAGCATCACATCACACCTAGAAGGTCAAGCACCACAGGGAGAGACTTTCCAGACAAAAAGCATAAAGACACAATTTTAAAAGAGAGTTACATCACATTAAAATTTCATAACTGCTTGACAGAATGTGAAAAACAAGTGGTTACACCTATTCTAGTGGTTGATTGTTAGATGAATGCTGCTTTTCAAGCATTAGCTGTGGTTTAGCCCTTTGGCTTCTTTATTGGATTTATCAGCATGGCTGTAACAGCTAATGCTGAAACTCCTCTTTGGATAATACACTATTAAATTGCATTTGGAGCAGTTTATTGTAATTCTGTGGTACTTTCTTATTTATTTTAGCCTAAGGCAAGCGAGAATGATGCAATTTAAAGTGGGTTAACCATGCTGACATACATTTACAAACACATCTACAATACATGATGATCATTGGTACTGTAAAAGCGTTTTTGCTACGGTCCCAAAACTGGCACATAAATGAAGAATTCATGAAGGAATTGTCAGTCCAGACTACACATTTGCTCTCAGGAACTGCTGGTTATAAGATATCAACGCTGTGTCTCCCTGTTCTCATAAAACTGCTCCTTTTGATGTAGTTTCCTTTTGTTTTCTCAGATTACATCCTCAGTCCTAACAAGCTACACATCAGTTCACCTGGAAGAGGGCTGAGGTCATGTTTACATGGAGCAGGATCAGAGAGTTTTACTATAAGGCCATGTCCACACTTCTGCAGATAACTTTTAAAACATTGTTTTTTCTCTCAGTTTTTGGCCTTGCTATTGTTTTGGTGTTTTAATACATAGAGAAAACATCTGAAAATGCTGGTATGGATGTAAACTTTTGACTGATAAATAGTAATAATAACCTATATTAGTGTAAAATGGACTAACTCTGCTTTTTTTTTTAGAATATCACAGGGTCAGATGAGAAAAGTGTCATTCAGACCTGTGTGGACGTGGCACCAAATAACAGACTGTAGGTGTGATCGCACCCCATGCGGTCACCTTCACCTGCTTTGTTACTGTATGTTGTTAGAGGTTCCTCTTTTGGGGACAAGGTTCTTCTTACCTCTGGGTGGGAGGCTGTTGACCTGTCAGCATCCTGCTGCTAGTCAGAGCACACAAGGAGAGTGTGAGCAACGCGACATCACGGAACGACACAATCTAGCATGAAACAACGGGACACAATATATAAAGCAACACAACACACACTAGCAGAAAACAACACACGAAGTGAGAAAGACAACATGGGAAAACGCATAAAGAGCACAAACACATCAGGGCTGAGTCAGAGCAGGCCTGGAGTCATTACTGAAAGTGGTGGAAGCAGCAATTGGTGTCAAATGCTGTTTACTTACTATTTCCACATAAAGTGACATTTTCAGGGAGCGAGTTCAAGAGCAAACACACATCAGCGTGGCATTTGAGGTAATTGGCAACAGGGGCACTGAGTGTGTTCTGAGAGTCCCTTTGTTTTATTCCTCAGTGTACTGCAGCTCAACAGCGAGGAGCAACTTCTTTGGAGAGGGATCCCTCCTCTGTTGCTCTTGAGGTTTCTTCCATTTTTTCCCCGTTAAGGATTTTTGTTAGGGAGTATTACCTTATTTGGTTCAAGGGTCTTTGGATAGAAGGTGTTGTATTGCTGTATAGACTGTAAAGCTCCCTGGGGAAAATTTGTGATTTGTGATATTGAGCTATACAAATAAAATTTGACTTGACTTGATTTTGGACTGTCTTTTGGGGCTTTAAGAAAGTATAGCAGGCATTTTCACTCTTTTCTGACATTCTGTAGACAAAACGATCAATCAGTGATGAAAATAATGGTTAGTCGCATCCCTAATGACACTCATTAGCCGTTTACCTTATGTCAAATCAGATCAAATCTGGCTAGGGATCTTTGTTGCATGTCCTTCTTCTTCCCCCATTTTCTGTCATTTCTGTACTGTCGTACCCAACAATATCATACTGTAAGAAAGCATAGATGAAATGAAAACAGCAAAACTTTTTTTCCTACTGGCTGGACTTGAACTATGATTACACATTCGTCATGCATCGTTTTTGTCTTTGGTTGAGGGTGATGTTTTCTTCTTTTACCTTGAATAACTGAGACATTCGCTCCACTCTGCCTGAGCTTACATTAGTTGCAGGTGATTTTGCCATCTTTGATATCTTCAGTTTGTGAAACTTCACAGTTCAAAAATATGTGTTTGAGCATCAGTTCATAACTCCTTGAATATTTAGTCTGTTCTAAGAACAAAGTGATGTTTTGAAAGAACCAAGAAAAACCAGAATGATCGTTTTTGGCTTCAAAACTTGAGAAATCAAGGCTCTGTACTCAAGGGCACCACAGGAGGCTTATATCATGAACAAGGAAGTGACGGCCAAGGAGAAAGAGAGCCAAGAGAGTTCAACATGACGAAGCAGAGATAGCAGCACACACAAACACAAGCACACCAATACTGGAGCTGCACATAACACAGAGGACTCTACTTACTAATCTACTTACTTAATCCTCAGTGTTCGTAAGGGGGTTTGTATGGGAGAGTTGTGGATCTAGGATTCTTACACTTCAGCAGGTTATAATAATTTCCATATGCCCTCTAATCACTCTCCTTCACTCCCACTCAAAAGACATTTTGCAGTATGAGCACCATGAGACTGGCATGTTAATGAACGTGGGATAAACAAGCAACCGACAAATAGGGAAGTCATTATTATGAATTATTAGGCGGAATTTATGCAGTCTTGTTTTTAATGGCATATAACCTTGAGGCTGTCCGCTCTCTCTCTCTCTCTCTTTCTCTCTCAATTCCCAATCACACACACACACACACACACACACACACAAACTCACAATTTGTAGACAGGGCAATGCTCCTGACAGCTTATCAGGTCAGGAATTCACGGGTCCTTGGACATCTGAAATGCATCACAGAGATATCACATTAAGTGTTTTAACCCTTTCATGAATCTTGTTCAGTGTCAAGTCACCACAAGGAACATCTGAGCTACAATTAATCTCTTCAGAACCGAAAAAAAAGTTCTCTAGAAAGCTGTCATACTCACATACTATCACCTCTTCTTCCATGTTTGATCAGGCGCTGCGCTGTTTGATGCACTTACTGTATCAATAACTCTTATTTGAAGTGGCTGTAGTTCTTCAGTTTGATCAACAGGTGTCAGAGAGCACTTCTCTTTCATATCTGGGATTGTGCTCAGGATTCCTACTGTGAAAAGCCAGCTGGTCTTTGATCACTGATTCATTCTGATCCAGAGCTAAAGAATAATCAGTGCTCTGAAAACGGGACACGGGCCTGGTTACAGCCTCAGTGGAGGCTAGCTACCTCAAATGATAATGTCCAGAGAGCTGCAGATGTACAGAATTAGTTTTTGTTTTTCTGGTTCAGTCTAAATACTGTTAATGGGAATTTTGGCTCATGTGAGAGTCTGGTAAACTAGTTGATTATTTGAGCATCTTTCACTTTGCCCTGATAATAATGCATTTTAATAATTTGGATGACTGGTTTTGAGACCCATATAACAATTTATTACACATTATTTGTATAAATGGACCAATAGATGAACACTTATCGCTCTTGCATATCCTCTTTTAATTTTTTCAAAAAATGGTACATCTCTTTTTTATTACATAACTGCCACAAATAAGAAATCAGTGATCATAACAGTAATTGTTGAATGTTTGATGAATGTCTTTATACTCTTTTAGTAAGTAAAATGTAAAATTGAAACTGTTGTTTTTACGTTAAGATTCATATTCAAATCCCTGAATACAAATGTCCTCAATATTTCATTTCTATTAGACTGACATAATTAATAGATAAAGTGTCCAGTCTGCCCGGTCATGAACGCTGATCCAAATGACGCACGCTGCTACAAAAAAAGATCTTAGGAATCTTTGCAATCATTTAAATGTTTTTGTTCCAAATGTCTCAACATTATCTCCAGCACAGTGGTTAAAATATGTTTACTACAGGCAGAATCTCTCACAACTTCCACCCTTCATGCAATTCCAGCAGATTTTTTGGCCTCCACCAACATCAAAGCGGTCCTTTCAGTGCCAGCTGGACTGCAACAGCAGTGTTGAGATTGGCTGAGTGTACTGTATGTGTGTGTGTGTGTGTGTGTATGTGTTAGAGTGGGAGACTTGGACTAATGCCCAGCTCTTGGCATATTATGTTGATAAACACATCTTAACGCACCTTTTTCTCTGGATACTGTGACGTTTATCCAGCAGAAGAGGTGTTGTAGTCCACTGAGGACACTTGAGCACATTCACAGAGGGACAGACATGTCCCTGCTGCTGGGCAGCTCTACAGGCCGATGCACTCGGGTCTCTCAAACACTCCTAACTTCTCATTCATGAGGACGGCACTTTCTGTACCTGCTGGGCACGATCTGAACTCTGTGGGCGAGTCTGGCCCTGGGACGTTTAGCACCTTGGATGTCTTATCTGAAAGGAATGCTCTGCTTTTTGTTGTGTTGCAATCTATTTTATTTTTAATGTTGAAACAGATGATAGCAAGAATTTCTGATAGAGAATACTGTATAAATGTAGCACTGTAGCCCACTTTGCATCAACCAAAAGGTGATGAGAGAGATTTAAGATTGAATGGGGGTTACAGTCACATCTGTTCCACTCACCACCTTTCGCACAGTCTCATATACAGTGCTATCTTTGTCTGTATTATAAATAATTTGGATGTTGTTTGAACCTGAGTGGCCCATAAAGCAGGAATCTACAGAATCTGTGTTTCTGTGTATACGACAGCTTTATATGCAGTTTTCAGAGGACAGCTGGAGTCGACCATCAAAATACACAAACAGCTGGGACTCCTGGTGGTAACCAAATATGCTAATAAAAAATTGAACATTTGAGAGGCTACAATTTTAACGAGATGTGAATGATTATACAACATTTAATAATCCCAGGGAAAACATTAAGCCACCAAATCAGAACATGGGCAAAGGACAAAGCAGAGTGATCCATTTTTAGTTGATTTAAGCTAAAGGTTAATAACAGTTTGTTTACACTGAAGCATCTTTGTCTCATTTAAAAAAGTGTCTTTGTTGAGCGGCATTAAAACACATTTATATGTCTGGTATGATGTAATATATCATCCATATTAACTGTGAAAGTAGTTATGACATGAAGTATTTCTGTTTAAAATATTAGCATTAATAATATGTTATTAGGCGGTGTATTTTACAGTTTATGCACAGTTTATGTAGCAATAATCAGTGTCACAACTATAACTTTACCTTTCCTGTGAGATGGACAAACCTATCTGAATGAACCAACAAAGCTGACGTAAGCTTGCTAATATCTGACCTGATTGAAGAGTGAAAGATGTAACATGGAATATTGTTGACATATTGGACCTGACACTTTAAATTTCACAGAAAAAAACACACTAAACCTCAAATCACACAGTGACCTCAGCATAATTGGATATTTCCTTCTCACTGTAAACTGCATTAATACTACTAATTCTAAAACACCAGATATGCAAACATAAATAAAACAAAGTCAGACCTACATTCACAAAGGATCAGAGGCGAAGTGTTTTTACCTTTAGGCCTCTTAAACTGTTATTTTTGGAAGTTATGTTACAGCTTGTGGTGCTACAATGATTGCCTGGTTTTGGCTGCTTCACAGCACTACAGATGTTTTCTCGCAACCAATTTACACATTACTGAAGTGTTTACTAGCTAAGGCATTTCATAAGTGTTAATGGCACAACCATATTTAGTGACTCACTAGTTTGAGACTAGCTAGTAGGTACTTACGAAAGACACACAAATGTAGTGATGGATTTAAAAACAGCTGGTGCACAGTCTTGACATTTGGTACAATAATAAAACATCAGTAGCCTCTTCACTCAGGATTTATGACCACATTGGTGCTATGAGGAACCTTTTTGTTGCATTTGCATTTTTTGGCCATTCTCCACATTCTGCTATTTGACCAATCCCACTGATAAAACATATTCATACTGCAAGTTGTACAGGATGTCACTTTACAGTTGAACATCAGAAACAACAAAAAAAACCCAACACAACTTAAAATAATTAATTTGCAAAATATAGTCATTTGCTTAGTGAAAATTTGCATTTCATGTATTTTAAAGATTGCAAGATTGATTAGACCTGCAAGTTGAGGTTATGTGAAGCTTTGCACCAAACTCTACATTACCAGACTGCAACAAGAATAATAGATTCAAGGTCATTAACCCCAAGATTGGGACATCTTGGGGTTAATGACCTTGAACTGCAGACATCCCCACTTTAACTGGGGACCTTTGTTGCATGCTATTCCCCTCTCTGCTCATTTCCTGTCATCTCCCTACAGTAAACTTGTAAACTTAAGAAAGTCATAAAAATACTGAAATACTAAAATAGAACAACACAGAGGAATGGTTGAGATGTACCTCTCAGCAACAACAGAACAGATTTCAATCAATCATTCATGGTGTGTCTATGATCACATAGTGCTGTGAAGAGTCTAATCAGACACAATAAGTGGAAACACCTGTGTGGGTGGACAAGGGCGTGCAAAAGCCAAGAGAGAACGTTAAACTTGATCTAGTTTATTTGGAAATGATATAAACACTTGATTTGTGTCTCATCATCTGAATCAGGTGCTTGATGACACACAACCGATAACCAGTCACTTCTTTCTTATTATGTACACATTAGTCTCTATTTCTGTGCAGCAGCTCAGAGGACGTGTTTCCTTCATTAAAAACATATTCTAAAAGCACATTTAAACCATCATAATACTGTGACTTCAAACCGACGTGGCTAATTGGATGTCTGTGTTGGCAGCCATGTTCACAAAAACAGGACAATTTGGGGTGCTGTAGGCCACATCTTTGCTCCTGAAACCAAGAGATCCATTGATATATATATATAAAAAAAAGTTACGGGCAT
The DNA here is from genome assembly GCF_910596095.1 of Thunnus maccoyii. Lineage (NCBI taxonomy): Eukaryota > Metazoa > Chordata > Actinopteri > Scombriformes > Scombridae > Thunnus > Thunnus maccoyii. The sequence goes on along the minus strand of NC_056546.1, from coordinate 20,057,234 downwards.
ATTTTCTGTTTCAAGCTTTTGATATTGTTTTAAAACCATCATCAAGAGCAGGTAGAGGTGTCTAAGAATCAACAGCGAATAAGGTGTACCAGCTGATTGCTCATTTGCCTCAATTAAGCTGATTATGATGATGATGTCACCACCCTAAATTGTTTGTAAAACTGAACATATCCTGTCTATGCTCTCAATGCTTGTTTCCCTCCTGCTCCCAGTGTCTGTGCTAAGCTAGGCTAATCACATGCTGGACCTGTCTCTTTGCTGAGCGCTTAGTAAGTATTCATATATTGATCTTCTCATCAAGTCCTGGCAGAAAAAGCAAACAACAAACATATTTCCCAGAATATTGGTGAATTCCTTTAACCGGGGAAAAATCATGAAGAAAGCGTATCAGTGGTTAAGTATTTTATATTTAGATATTCAGGAAATATTCATGCGCCTTAAGTAAAGCAGCCGAACATCTAAATTATTTGCAGTGTTTGCAATCACTGCAAAGCTGTGGCTTTGCATGAAGGAGCAGTGATGTAAAAAGGTAATAATGTCAAGACATAAACAGCATTTACTTCAATACAAGCCACACAACGCTCTCAGTCATACAGACAGCTTTAACACAAAGGAGTCCATCTAACCAGCTGTCTCTGAATAAAACTGTAATTGCCTGGCACAAAGAACGAGAGGAAACCACCTTCACTTTAAGCACCCTAATCTTGTTCTATTTATTCTGAGAAGCTATTGAATTTTGGCTTCTGCTGTGTCGAAACTGAAATTTACATGGATTGTGCAGATGTGAAGTGTGAGGAGCAGAGGTTCTTCCGCTGATTTTTGAGGACCTCAGGTGATAAAAAGCTATGTGAAAGCCTTTGTGCACAGCAGGATAACCATTTTAGCCAACAATCAATACCACCAAATTACTGTCTGTCTTGCATCAGGCACAACATATTTCTCTTACTGTCAATCCTTTGTCTGTTATTTTGGGTATTTTAGTCAGTTTCTCTGTAAAAAAAAAAAACATCAAATATTTAGTGTAGCCAGTGTTTTGTATTTTTCATGTCTATAGCCTATGATACATGAGAGCAATGTCAATAGCCACATCTGCCAACAAATATAACCAATGATGAGCAGCATTTTCTTTCTACGTCATGCTGTTTTTACTGAAGGGTGCCACACTGATGTGTAATCTGTAAACCCTGAACACACCAGATGCGGTATTATTGGCCTGCAGTGACTCCTCATTTACAGTCCCTCATCCCTATAAAAACAGTTGTTGACGTTGCAACAACAGTTGACGTTGACGTTGTTGAAGTATATTTTATTGTAATTGATCAATGAAACACACACACACAAACATATATACGTAACCTACAGAATCGGTTACACGATTGTCTGAGCGGTTTTCCTCAGATGTGCTAAAGCAGGATGTTGGAATGGCCGCAGCCAGACAGCTGGGCCTTCTGGTGGTCAGCTATAGTTAAGTGGCTCAGGCTGCAATCAAGCAGCTGCAGAAGAAACCAATACACACAACGAATGAAGGGCTGGCAGTCCCCTGTTTCAGATTCACAGTCTGTTGCTGTAGAGTCATCCATCCAGCAAATCTGTCCCCCCCCCTAATTAAGTTGAAAAGGCGGAGTGAGAGGGTCATTAAGCACTTATTTATTTGGCAAACCACTGGCACAGAACGGCAACGGTAATCTTCTCACCGGGTCATATAATTGGCTGAACAATGATAAGCTTAGCGACATACAGAGTGATGGGCAAGGACACTTGGGGGTGCTGTAAATTGTGCTATGTCTGTGGCACACAAACTTTGATCATTACATCCTCAATGGGGAACAGCGTTGATGAATACCCGTGTTGACCTCAAAAACCACTGAACGCATTTGGGGAGTCAGCTCACCATAATACTTTATTGCTGGAAATGAAAAGAGGATAGGCGTCCTGTGAGAAGTGGTGGTAGCGAGTGCGATTAAATCACAAACAAGAAAAAAGAGGAGAGGATTCAATTTGGGAAGAAGTGTATCACACGGGCATAGTGGCCCTCGTGCTTGTCAGAGATTGGGAGAGAGGAGCGTTAATCATGACGCACAGCCCGCATCTCCAGGGCTCCAGGTTTGGCTGTTTGAGCATCCTGCAAACTGAAATACAGTCAATGTCAGAGAAAAGGTCAGTGACATTGTTAGGAGGCCCTATGAGGACACCAAACAGGTGTTCTTTATTTGACAAATATAAACTATAAGACACCATGTTCCTCTACACTCTGTTCAGAGAACAATCAGTGAGTCCTTCAGGTCAGAGCACATGGAACTATTCACAAGACTGATCACAAATGATAAAAAGAATAGTATGAAATGTACTGCACTTTATGGAAAGGCATCATACGATAATCATGAGATTTTAGTTTGATTTTTCCAATCAATAGAAGATCAGCTGTTGGCTCTACAAGCTAATGATGAACACAATATTACGGTAATATGTTTTCATTTAAGAAAAATACATACAGTATGAACGGATGTTTGACTTGCAAAAATGTTGCTTCTGATTAGCCTGTTAGTATGATACAAGCTAGGTGTTACTGTGAATATATCTAGTATACTACAACCAAGGCTAAGAGCTACTAAAGTTAGTAGCCTTGGTAGTGATGATTTTAAGTCTGAATGGTAGCTTAGCTTACTTTTTATAAGTATAGTTATAATTATCAGCTTACATAATGAATGTTTTATCTGACACATGGAAAAGGTAATAATTATAGCTGACTGTAGCTAGTGTTTCCTGATACGACACCTCATGCATCACACCAGGATGAGCTCTGTAACTTGATGTAACTGAAGCTGGTTAGTCAAACCATTATGCCAGTTCACTATAAAAGTTATTTTAGCATAACGGCTAGCCTCTTTGTTGATGAGTGTATGATTTCACATATTTTGACCAAAACGGTTAGCAGATTAAAATGCATTACATCCACTTGTTGCATTTCTTAGCAGCCTTTTCACGTTCATACAGGTGACATATTCAATTTGTGATATTTGCATGAAGCACTGGTGTACACCAACCTCAGGTATATCTCTCTTGAGCTGGCACATTCCAGTCACATTCCACCAGCGGCATTCACCCACTGAGAGAGGACGCCTATGAACCACTAAACCAACCAACTAAAACTACTGCATTTATGGCAAGTGGAATCACAAACTATACAGACTCTGTTACACATATTTGCTACAGTTTCCCACATTATCATCTCCAAAATTGCAGGTCTCGCCTCCCAGCAGGCTGCAGGGAGCAGTTTCTGGCCAGACAACCACACTGATCTCTTAAATGTCCAACAAGACATTTGGACAACTAGTGAAAACAATTACAGCATAACAGCTTAAACGTGAGTCACATGGTAAATGACAATGTTAATGGTTTTGTGCAGCACAGTAGAAGGATGTGTGTCTTGAAGACTGATTAACAGACACTCGAGAGCCTCCGACAGTTGTTCAACAGTTCTTGAGTAGATCATTTAAAACATCCTTCTCACATCCAGTGTGATTGAGATGGCTGAGGGTCCTGGTTGTTTCTGTAGTGCACTTGTCATGTCCACAACAAAATAATAGGGTGGGGGAAAAAATCAGTTCCTCAGTGTCTAACTTTGTGTCCTTTTTCTTCGTGAATAGTTTAGTTTTTATTTGTTTGTTCTGAACATTCACTTAAAATCCATCATCCATATCATCATATCATATTTTGAAGAGATTTTGACAGCAGAAGATTTTTCTAGGAAACCTGGCAACATTTTGAATAACAGTTTTCATACATTTGGATGAAAAACAGAACAGTTAGTGACAGATGAGAAAACTATGTATCTAAGCCTTGATCTTTGATCCAAAACAATAATGTGTTTTTACACTTTGTATATAAATTATATAAACTTACCAGAGACTAAAACCCTACTTATCTTAGTGTTGCTTCTGTGGCATTCAGTTATTCAGGTTTTTGCATTTGGTGAATTTATTCCATGCAATTTCAGATGTATTATATATGGAAATCTGGTAATGTGGTGTAACAACATATGTCAACATGTGACATGTAAATATATGCACACATCTATAAAATGTTCAGCATAACATCATATTAAAATAGGAGCTATATACAGATCTTCATGCACTGTGTGGCCTGAATATACATATGTCACGACAATATGATATAATATGACTTTCTGTGTTTTTAGAGATTTGGTGTTGAATGAAAGAGTATTGTATAATAGGGTACGATACAAAACAATGTTTTTCAAGCCTGTCCTCAGCACAACGGACAGCTGTTATGGGATGAATGTGCAGTATCATCATTATTAAAGATGAGGAACTAACAGCAGTCACTTGTCCGTGGAGGAAGTGCTGCAATCAATCCTGATTGGGCGTGACATGGAGACGAGAGGGATGTCGGCACTCCTGATATTTAAGGGGGTCAAGTGCCATCGATCGTAGGCTTCCACGGAGACACTGACCTGTCATCGATAAGACGGATTAAGCTCTCAGTGCCAGCACATGTTTCTCCACTGCCCATCATTTCCTCACATCCTGTCTGCAGCATCCACTCTGTGACTCACTTTCCCATGAGTACTCTTTATGGGCCCACTGCTCCTGTGACATCAACTGCTCACTGAGGGAGGTATGAAGTACTGAAATATGAGAGCAGTCTGAGACATTTTTAGTGGGAGGAAGCAAAGTATTTACACTTACATACATTTATTACTTTTAGAAAAAGTTGCGTGTTGCTTGTCCATTTAGCCTATGCATATAAAAACCTCATTGTCCTTAATGATTTCATTTTTCAGAATAAGCATTTATACTCAAGAGACGCCCTCATCTAGTCTTGTAAGTGATAATCATTAAATAATTTTAAAGCTGCACCAATTTATATTTTTATAATAACAATGGATCAAAGACTGTGTTTAATATGAACTGGGCTGTTTGTACTGCAAAGCTACAGAGAAATTATCACTTAACTCTGTTGCTGGTTCCGTTCAGTTCTATTGAGCATTTCAGCATCTTTCAGTTCACTGTGTTGGTTTTACAACCTGCAGCTTTAGTTACTGTTTTGGTTGTTTTGTTAAGTCACTGCTCTCTTCAACCTTATTTCCAGCAGCAGCAGCAGCAGCAGGCAGCTGTTTGTAGTAAAAACAAACCCTCTAATAAACAGCAAATATCCAAAGTTAGACACATACAGCAGCTAAAGCCAGATATTTTGGAGGAGTAGGTGGAGACATGACAGGTGACCGAACATATTGCTCCAAATGAATGTTGTTATTGGTCCATGTCTGCTGGATGTGTAAAGAGGCAACTGTTTTGTTTTTTGAGACATATACAACATATAGTATATATGGAAATATGGACGGGTGACAAATTAAAGGAAAAGCCTGGCCTGAATGCTTGACTCCTACAGTGAAGGGATCTGGTGGCTCTGTTATGCTGTGGGGGGCATTTTGCTGGCATAGTTTGGGTCCACTTGTCCCCTTAGAGGGAAGGGTCACTGCAAATCAATACAGAGTTGTTCTGAGTCATCACCTTTATCCTGTGATGAAACACTTCTATCCTGATGGGAGTGATCTCTTCCAAGATGACAATGCCCCAATTCACAGCTCATGAAGGATGAATGAATCACTGAATGGTTTGATGAGTATGAAAATGAAGTGAATCTTATGCTATGACCTTCGCAGTCACCAGATCTCAACCCAACTGAAAACCTATGGGAGATTTTGGACTGATTTGTTAGTCTGTGTTCTCTACCACCATCATCAAAACACCAAATGGTGTAGGGAATATCTAATATATATCTCTGTAAGGGAATATCTTTTTGAAGAATGGTGCTCATCCCTCCAGAAGAATTCCAGAGACTTGTAGAATCAATGCCATGGCTGATGAACACCATTCTTCAAAAAGATATTCCCTCATTTGGTGTTTTGATGATGGTGGTGGAGAGCGCTGTCTAACACATCAGTCCAAAATCTCTCATAGGTTTTCAATTGGGTTGAGATCTGGTCAACCCAATAGGCCTAACTTTTTAAACTTTTCACTACTCTATTCTGAAGTGGAACATCATAATATTATACTTAAACCAGTGTCAAGGTTTATTATTTCTATTTTAGAGCCTATATTTCTGACTGTTGTTTAGACCTGATATTTGGAGAGCTTGCGACTCCTGGAAACACAACATTAACAGGTTAAATTGGCTTCTCCACTCGTGATGACTTTATAAAGCATCGCTATTCTGCTATTCTCTAAATGAACCATGCAGTGGAGAGGTGCGAATTGATGTAGACAAAACACCGAGCTGTTGGATATGGATATGTGAATTCAGCAAACAGCTGCTCTTCCTCTCATGAAATGCTGGCATATATCCAGACTCACAATACAACACAATAGACTCCAGGGCCTTTTCACAGTCCTCTGTGTATTCTCACTTTCATCTTGCTCAAATATATACAGTATGGACAGATTAAAACACAAGTCTCTTAGGCCTTAATCTCTCATTTCTATATAGATTAGGTCCCAAGAGAGAAGTATGCTGCAGGTACGCTTTCTCCAACAGATGTTTGTACACTTTAATGTTAACCAGACTATTTCCTTTACATGTACAGGTGAGACAATGAAACGAGAAAAAAGCTTTCATCTGATAGCTAATAAAACCTCCCAATTAGTGCGGCAGTAAGCATGTGGTTGAGCAGGTTTTTCTTTTTTTTTTTCTTGAGGGAATGATATCTCATAGGGAACAGTCCGAGTGTTCAGATTTTCAGCATAATCATCACATGATTTGCTCAAGCAGAAATTGCTAGAGGATTGCAGATTCTGCACACATACTCTGGCTTTTATTGTAAGTGTGTGTGTGCGCTTTTGCATGTGTAGTGCTAGAGTACAGTTTGATGCAGATGCATGTCGACAAAATGCATATTTCATTGTTGGATGTGAAATTGCTATTGTAAATAACCACAATTATGAAAATATTACCTGTATTTCAATATTTGCATGTTTTATGATGATAAATTGTAGTTCATATCTTTCCTGCAGAGCAATAATTAGTGAGTTAGTCAACCGCATTTTCTTGTCCCGCTTCTACCTGCCATCAGCAGCCTTTTGTCCATTTATTTGACTTTTTTTTTATATATATATTTTGTGATGTTCACATCTTGACCAGCAGATGTCAGAAGTGTTCCTCACAACCTGGGTGTTCCTCAAAGCACTGAGATCACATTATTGTCATCAAGCTTGTTTCCTTGCACATTTTACATGTAATATGAGTGTTCAGTCACACAATACAGGCATAACACAAGGACTGGCCTCTTTGTAAACGCTGTCAGGTGTGTAGATGACTAATTTAAATGAGAAGGTTTCATGGTATGTGTGTGTGAGTGTGGTTATAATTTAGTAATTAATAGAGAGTGGGGTGCAGAACAAAGTGGGTGCAGATACATGCAGTGCTCCAGCTGTGCACCAAATAGAGAAGCAGATGCAGCAAATGAATCGGTGATGGAGGAATGGTGCCGGGATCGACTGGACAGAAAGAGACGATAGACAAGCAGGCGGACGGATAAATAGACTGACAATCAGGCAGGCTGGAGCATATATAAACACGAGTACCTGTACTATATGGATAATGACATGGTTTTAGAGATGAAAGCAGAAACAATGCAAATAGCCCTCACTCTCTGCTGTTACCATGACGACCAACCACCTGAACTTGGAGGTAAGTCCCAGGAGAGGTTTGCAGGAGGGAGAGGCGGGACAAGAGAGGTGTGTGTCCTGGTTTTTTAGTCTGCCAAGTCCTCCATGTATCTCCTCACCACACAAGAGACATCCCAGTGCTGTACAATGGTGGCTCCATCAGGAATCTCAGTTTAAGAGAAGGTGAAGTAAATGAAAAGCTTGAAACTACTGTCTGAAAAATCCAAAACCATACATGCTTTGAGTTTTAATTGCTTACCCCACCCCCCCCCCCCACGCTCCCAACCCCAAACAATGTTTATTTATTAAAAGCTTCTGTCTTCTTGTGCTCTCTTGCCCTTGTCAACTACCCACCCCACCTCTCCATATGCTGCACATGTAATGGATTCTCTTTGATATGGCTGAACTTGAGTTGCCCTAACCCAGAACGTAATCAGGTATCCAACTCTGAACCTCAGACTGTCTGCATTTGAAGGCTGTCTTATGTTGTGGGCGGTGGCAAATCCAGCACCATTTCCTCACTTCCAGGGAATTGATTTAGTACGGATGTTTGAAAAATGCAAAAACACACATAGTCAGCGTTGCATCCATCAGAAGGTATACAGAGCCAGAAAAGAATTTTCATTTGGTTTTGTTTGCTGTTTGTGTTGATGGCCTCAGAGATAGTCTATTCTCAAAATACTTTTTTGTTTTGGAGGAGCACACAAAGCAAACTTTAGCATTTCTGCACACAAGCAAAACTGTGGATGCTGCTGTGTCAGTTATGGAAAATGTGTCCTTTAAGCTTTCTAGATTACAGCCGTAAATAATGAAGATAGAAAATAAATCATTATTATTGTGTTTTACTGGAAGATATCTAAATAATAAAAACTGTATCAGAAACAAAGGGGGCATTATAGCCTGTACTTTAGATTTATATCTTTAATATAATATTAAATTTATAGTTTATAAAGTTAATGGCCATGTTAATTGGGTTTCCTCCTCTCTCCTCATTCATCCATGTAACCACACTTAAAAACACTGTGCACATCACTATACTGTACATCTTCCATCTGGCAATAGATCTCATGCAAAATGAGAATTTGTGTTTTAGGCATGGCAATTAATTTCCAGGCTGCACCTATGAAGCTAAATTTTAATTACTCATTTCAGGGCAGTTATGGTTGGAGCCTCAGCACACTAAAGATAATTTGCCTTTTCGTTAATCTTGAGGGGGGAGTTTACAGCAGCTATAGTGGCGAGTGCGGGTGATTTTTGTGACAATCAGACCATAATTATGTGTGGGGACGCAGCCAAGTGCAACATGGCCCGATGTCATTAACTCGCAGCCCACCTCAGACTGAAAAGGGCTGAGGTGGGGTGGGGGTGGGGGGGTTTGTCATTATTTTCTATTATTCTGAGAGGAACACAAATCCAAATGAGCACAGATATAAAAAACGTAACTAAGCTTGATGCCACAGGCTTAGCCAGCTGTTTGACATTCAGCAGTTAAACCTTGCTGTAGTGAAAAGAGTGGGGTCACAGGGATAATATTGCTTGAAGAACAACGTGAAATTTCATTAGGTCTGCTAATGCCTCCCTGACATTAGTGATAAATCCTCAGCTGCCTGCTAATGGGTGCTAAGGAAGTGGATATCTACGGCCTGTGGTAACTGTACCATGTCCGATGGCAGGTTAGTTGGGGGGTTTTGGCTTCAATTCAGAGCTGTGTGCAACAGGAACATGTTGCTGCACACAGTATGTGACTGTGACAGCTCTGCCTTATCAAGAAACATGATACTGAGGCAATGAGACTTTCTGCAGGCCTAATTCACAACTACCCTGCATCCTAAATGGTGAAAAACACACCTATATATCCAGTTTGAGCAAGAAAATATTTCTTATATCCTACACTGATGTGGCTGCATTTTACCATGCTGCTGTTACTGTGGCCCACAATTTCTGTTGTACAGTATTCATGACAGACATTTTGGAATTACGGATGAATATTTCATGGACTGATGGACTGGGATCTAGCCTGATATGCTGTTGGCAGTGGATACCATTCATACTATCACACTCATCCCCATGCCTTTGATACGTCTCCTCCCCTTGAAATGTCAATGTGAAGTGATTTGAGAATCCGTCGATGTTTCCTGAAAAAGAAAACTAAGAAATCAAAAACAGGGCAGAGTGATTGTCTTACCAGTAAGTGCTGATACATATTTTATCTAATACATGTTTCAGACATCAAGGGCAGTGGCAGTCATACTGTAAGGTGAGGGGAAGTGTCTAACGCCACTCTTACAGTCCAGACCCCCAGTGGGCTTCTCCACTCGCTGCACTGGTTATCTGCGGATCAGAGGGAGTATCCAGCAGACAGGCAGAGTTCACCTCCTCCAGCACCCTGCCGAGCTGCTGCTGTGGAAACACCAGTGACATGTATCATAACTAGTGTCCAAGGCCGTCTATTACTTGGCCCTGTGGGTATTACCTCGCTTTGTCATCTCTCTTAAGCATTTCTCCCCTTTCCACTCCTTGCTCCACTTCACAAACTGGAACAGGTGAGGAGCTAGAAAACCACCAGACTGCAGACCACAGCTGAATGACAGAGGACACACGGAGAGGGTTTGGAATTATTGGCTTAATTAGACCTACAGGGAGACCAGATTGAATGATTTGCTAGAGTGATGATACTAATGCACAGGTGTGAAGGAGCCGGTGATGCATATATGCACCTGAAAACCATCCTTTTAAGATCATTTGCAGTTCAGGTTCATAGACCTCCAGAGTTATGTGTCTTCTGAGTAAAACAGAGGAAGGATATTGCTTTTTTTTTCTTAAATTATTAGAGTATTAGTTTCTCAATGGGAAACTAAATGGAGCATCTGAACGCTGATCCATGTTGGGCCTAAAGTTAATAGTGATATGAACTAATCTTTTCTTTTCTCTTTTTCTTTTCTTTTCTTTTCTTTTCTTTTCTTTTCTTCTATCAGCACAGTAATGCCTCTCACATTTTAGAGGACATAAATGGAGGATTTAAATGTATCTTTCATCATATCTTGTTTGTATTTATGTAATAAATCAACTCACTGCATGAAATGCTTTTATCATTATGATGACAATGATCATCATCACTGTTAGTATTATACATTAATATTATTTTATGTGGGACAGAAGGAAAGAGAGTTGAACCTGGGAGGGAGGGATGGGTGGGAGATACTGTTGATAATTCTTTCAAACTTTCTGACATGTGAAATGATAAAATGTTAGACAACGCATTTCAGAAATATTATATTAATATACAGTACAAAAATGTGAGAATGTTGGTAGAAGCAAAACATTCACAATGTCCACCCTGCTATAACCTATACTGGATATTTAGATGTAGGATTCTAGATGTAGTTATATTTGATATGACTAAAAATTTTACTCTTACTTATTTCTTAAGTAAAATATTTCTTAAGATCAAAAAGGATTTGACACTAAAATGATAAAAGGTGAGGTGATGGCACTGCAGATGTGGACATATACAAGCCAGCAAGGTGAATTTAGACACTGCCCTTTAACTTGAAAAAACAAAAGAAAAACAAATGTAAGGCGTTTTCATTGTGCCTGTGTGTCTTTGAGCCACGTTTCATCTGTTCCAGCTCCAAGGCTGCTGCTGTTCTGATGTTGACCTTGAAATCTGACCTAACGCTGCGGAGGGAAGCAAATTGACAATTTTCCCCACAGAGATCAATTAAGTGTCACATTATTAATGCAATGAAATCTTGTCGGCGTGCACTGCAGGTATATCAACCTGTAGTGGACAAATTAACTCTTGCATAAGGGAAGTCAGCGTGGTGGCAGGAAAATTAAATGGGTGGAGTAACAATAATCAAACATATGATGCAAGACTGCGTGCAGCTTTGACTTTGGATTAAATCTTGGCAAGCCTGGATAATGGTTCACAGTCAGTATCATTATTATAATGGCTGACAATATGTAACTATATAAAGTCACCACAGAGTTATCAAAACAAGTATTTAATGACTTGTTTCCATATTTACATTATATTTAACTGATACTGATAAATTAAATTATTCAGGAAGGGCCAAAGATAAATCACCTCCTATCATTCAAATACTATTTAACAAAATATCTGCTTTCATTCATCTTTCCTGTTTACTTTTTTACTCAGTAATACATGAGCAGCAGAAACAAGATCCATAACAATAGTGTGGATAATGTGGAAAGGCATCATTGACCTTACCTGGCCCTTGAAAAATATCAAAATGTTTTATTTGGACCTTCACAAATCTTTGATCCAAGACAGCTCCACACAAGCTTTGCTCTAACTATATGCTTTCTGAAAGACGGCAAATAGTTTTTTAAGGTTCTTTGATGGAGATGACAGCTTGGAGTCCATAATAAGGAGGTTAGTTTTGCTCTGATTGCAGCACTCCCTTTGAGCAATTGTGAATCACTTTTCACCACCACAATGGAAGGGCTGGACACCAACCGCTGCCATTTGAATGCAGGTTATTTTCCAGCTCATTAAGCATATTGATAACAGTAAACAAATGGTAGATTTTAAGGAGGCGCAGAATCGTACCCCGCTAAGCGCTTTCATTAAAAGTTTTCTGGAATGGCTTGTGTGCTTCAAGGAAATTGATCCTGTATGAAATAATGAGTAAAATAAAGGGAGATAAACAGCACTAAGTAGAAAAATCCTTCATCCTTTGTAAGTAATATAAGACACATTATGACAGCTCCCGACACTTTTTGCCTGATCCCCCAAAAACCTTATCAGATGAGCTCAAGTGCCCTTCGTTGGTACCACCTATTTTTATCTAATAGATATTTATCTAATTGTAACTAATTGTATCAAAAATAAATTGTATATTTGTCATACAATTAAATCGTCAATGCAGGTCTTTGGTTTGCATTCACCTTTCAGAGTTTCGGAGAAACTGGACACAACCATTCATCCGTTACTTTTAGCTTACTTTTTCAACTGCTTATCCATTACAGTTAGCTAACTATTTAGCTACTATTAAAATGGTTTATCTGTTACTTTTAGCAAACTATCCAACTATTTATCAAACCTACATTAATTTTTTTGGCCACTTGGGGGCAGCAGAAACAAGATCTGAACACAATATTGTCTCTTTTTAAGTGGCTAACTTGTTAGCAAACAGGTGCTCCTTTACACATCCAGCAGTTATGGAGCATCATTAGCATTCATTTGGAGTCATGTCTCTGTCCACCTGCTGAATGTAAGTCCAATATGCACTGTTTTTGGTCTCTATCAACTCCTGAGGGAAATATCTGGCTCTCTAGCTGCTAAATGCTCTGCTATGCTCACCAGCTAGTCGCTAACTTTGTCTATTTGCCATTTTGTGCTGAGCAGGTAGTGTACAGTGTGTTTTTAGAGCTTTTTCTCTGAAAACAGTTGCCTGCTGTGGCCAAAAATGATACTATGTGAATAGTGAGTGAACAAAATAGTATAGTTGCAGCCAGACAGCTAAACAGTGAGCTGAAAATCGCTATAAAGCTCCATAAAGCCATGAGGAGCTGCAGAGTCGCTGATAATTCTCTGTAGGTTCATCACTACAAGCAATGCCTCTGATACTACACATGGTCATAATGAAATTATAGACTTATAGAATTACATAAAATTATAGAAAATATTGATGCTTTAATTATTACAAAACAGTTTACTTTTAACTGTCCGGGTTTTTAGCTCACAATTTCAGCCATTTATCCATTACTTTTAGCTATTTCAATTTAGTGCAACATGTAGTGTCACAAGAAAATACATCCTATTTGGCTTTATTTTATTATGTGGATACATTTTTTTAATCAAATCATAATTTCTATTTTTTTTTTAATTTACTTGAGTTAATTAGTTGAGCTAAGCACTTAGCCCCTGGCAGCAATAGGGTACAAGTACTCACAGCATTTTGATACCTTGTTAGAGGAGTTGTAGTTGTAATGAATCATGACCATTAATAAGCTACAATATTCTTTTTTTTACAAATAAAATCTATGTACATTAAACAGGAGGTTATGACTGTGTCTGCCAGTTCTAATCAAGCTATCAATATATAGTTCACAGGGAAGACAGTCAGTGTGTTTGAGGATTAAGGCAAGTTCCCACATCAGTCGGCAATATATATTGTTGGTATCCATTGGGAAACTTTCATTTTGCCGACATTAGTGTCCAATATTTGCTTCTGAAAATGTACTACATCCTGTCTCCTCTGAGAGAAAGGTGTTGGGTCAGATCCTAATTTAGACCAATAAATTTAGGCCCCTAGCTGCTGGGGGGAAGCACTGTCACGGCAAGATTGATTTTATCGTGTCAACCCTGAAGTGTGTATGTGTGAATGTGTGTGGGGGAACAAAGGGTGGCACAGGGCCTCTCAGTCTCCACCGGGATTTGAAATGGCTCTTACCATCTGCTGAAAACAGTCAATACATCCCAAAGCATCATGTAGGGCCTTCCTATATTCTTTTCTGATTGACTCGAAAGGTCACGGGCAGCCTCAAGAATAAGCAGCCAATCAACATGCATGCCTTTACAGAATACCGATATCTCATCAGCTCTTTTAAATGGTCATCATGCTGACATTAGCTCTCACCTGCTTGAATAACTTCAGAAAAACAAAGGTTTTCAGAGAGAAAGCTAGAGGAGAGAGAGAGAGAAAACCAAAAACTGGTAGTAGCTACTGGAAGTAGCTGACAGTTTTTGAGGCAACTATGTTGAATGTATTCAGAGGCAATATGACTAAATATAACAACATAAATAAACTATAGGTTTTAAAAGTCACCACTATAACAACCCACCATTTTTGTCCCATGGGATGTGTATGGTACAATGAAGACACAAGTCAGAACATCGAGTTTGAGAATTTGTTTTCTGACGCATTATATATGAATTAATAAATGATGAGAAGCATGAGATGTGTGCTTTCAGCAGCAGCAGTATCTGCCTCAGACCTGAGATCTCTATCTTCAGTGAATAATCTAACATCACAAAAATAAAAACATAATTTCTGTTGAAGTGTATGTGTTTTGCCCTCATGTAGTACAGAATCCTTGAATTGGAAGAAGAATTTGACACTGAGGTTGCCTCTACAATATTGACTGCCAACATTGATAAAATGGATTGATCATGTAAACATTCAGTGGTTTAGAGAGCCATGTGAGGCAAGCTGCTTCCCTTGATCTTAGGACAGCTCAATATCACAAGTCTTTTATTTCAATCTCATAGAGATTCTGAATCATTTTATTAAACTGTATATATAAGAATATTTTAATGAAATGCTATCTTTATTACCTGTGTCACTTAAACAAAACCAAAGAGTGAACAAAAACGTCACACTGCAATAAAATTAATAGTCATAAAGTTAATTAAGTGTGAATCATTATATTTTTTGTGGTTTTCTAAAAAACTACATTAAATGTGTGTCAGAGGGAAGCAGAACTACAATAAAACATTTTCTCCTTTATTTAAAGGGAAACTTTGGTATTTTTCAACATAGGCCCTATTTTCCCATTATTTTGTGTCTAAGTGACTAATGGGGACAATAATTTCTGAAATTGGTCCAGTATTGAACAAGAGCGCTCCAGCCAGCAGCCGCGAAACAGGCATGTAATCCTTTGGGACAATAGTACCCCGTCAATGTATGTCCACTAAAAATGCTTGTTTTTGCCACTGACAGGCTCAGATTGTTATTATAAGCATCTGACAACATTATGGAAAGGATCATACAGAGAAATAAAATGTTTTTCTTTAACTTTCACTTGATCCGCTCTATTTATTATTGTGCCCAACCAAGTCTCGCTCAAGGAGAATTCTTGTTCTGAAATCTCGCAAGAGATGAGAGGTGTTAACTATCAGCTAAATATTCAGAGAGAGAGGAGTGCCGGGAGGAGTTTGTTGTGTAGCAACAACATATATAACACTAGTGTAGCTTAGTGTTATATATAACTAAGATTTTCAAAGTCATGACTGAATATTTAGCTGATTTTGACAACAACTTTAAGCCTTTGTTTTGATAATTACTCCTCAACAAGTTGGCAACTTATTCTTTAGATTTATTGAGATTCAAATAAAATCATGCAAAAACCTGAGTGATGTGCTTTTCGAAATATGAAGTGAACTAAAATTAAGACAGGAAAATAAATAAATAACTCAATTCAGCTCTGTTAATGCTACACAAAGCTGAAATTGGAAAATAATAGAAGTAACACTTTAAAATTATACAACCTTGGTCATATGTGGCTCATATATGCAGCATAATCAAAGTCAGACTGGGCTTTGTTACATAAGCAGCACACTACAATGTACATACATATGAGGCATCTGCCAACAGTTTTGGACCTTGTAGATGCCCAAAAGCAACAAAGCAAAATCAATTCCGCATGACAAGGTGCATGGATGATGCCAGAAGTCCGGGGCTCATCTCGTTCAGTCGAGCATGAAGGGTGCAAGTATTAATAAACCACCAGACACACAGTGGAAAAAAAAAAAAGGCGTGGAGTGAATGCAAAGAATGATTTATAAGATAAAATAGTTGGTAATGGTTTGGGGGTAAACAATAGTGTCCCTCTGGCATGGTCTGCATTTCATACTACTGTGATGAAGCTGTCATAAGCATGCACCACTCCGGTAATACAATCCTCTGGGGGACGCTTAGTTTTAATTTGGATGTCAGAAGAAAATGATTGACTTTTATTGTTTTGATTGTGTGTGTGTGTGTGTGTGTGTGTGTGTGTGTGTGTGTGTGTGTGTGTGAGTATATCTATACCCATCTCTGTCTATCTGTCTGTGCTTTCAGGTGCGTATGCATATTGCAGTTGCTGGATGAAAACCTTGCATCTTCAAAATGTCAGTTATTAAAAAATATATATTACTATATATTATACATATACCTATATGTACCTATACCTAGAGCTATTATCCTGTGTTTCAATCATGGAAAACAATAGATACCAGATATTAAATAGTCATAGACATAATTATTTATCTGTCTTAAAGTGCTATGTGAAAACAGGAAGCACCGTGGAGGACAATGTTGTGAAAAAACTAGTCCCTCCTTTGAGAGTTGAGATGAAATATTGTGAACAGAAGGTGAGAAGAACATTCACTCTCTCTGTATCTCCTGGCTGTGAGAAGCTTCAACAACATTACACTTCTCCCTTTCAATAGCAACTAACATACAGCAGGTGCATTCAGTTACTGTATTCCTGAAGCCTAAAACTTTGAGGCCGTTATCTTCATGCCTTTAAAATTCCTGTAGAATGTTTTACAGCTCTTATAATGTTGCATACAGCTATGTTCTAATTTGACAAGCCCGGGGGCTGCAGATTTTTTATAATGGGCACAAAATTTGAACTCTCAGATCAAATACAGTGTATTTTTATAATCCCACTTTGGTTGAACTTTTAAAAAAATGAACAAAATTACAGTTATAGTTGAGTTTTTTCCACTTTATATGGGGAATCTTAATGTCCTTGTTGTCCCATTCATGTAATAACCAAATGTCACAGATTAGAAAAAAGGTTAGAGATTAGAAATAGGTTAGATTCACAGATGGCTGAACCCTTAGTATGTGAAATCATGTAAATCATTGAAATAAATGCAGAGTGAAGAAAATAATGTATAGATTCCGAGCAGAGCGTCTCAACAGGAGTCTGGCTTTAATACATAAGCCAGTCCCAAGGTGATAAATAGAGGGGCATGAAGTGTATCATCATCAGAAGAGCCTCATATCCTCTTGAACGACCGCGCGTCTTAAACAGCATTTCATTAAAATGGCTTATTTACGTCTCTCAAACAAAATCAATGCTCTTTGATACAAGTGCATAAAGTAAACTAAAGTCACTGCAGTGTTTCACTAGCTATCTGGAGCAGAGTCATGGCGAGTGCAAACAGAAATTTATTTGAAAAGGATTTGTGTAATCATGTGCAGACTGTTTCCTGGAAGACAAACACAAAAAGGAGACGGGCTTTTTCATAGAGCCTTTAATGTTGTTATTAAAGCTTCCCTGGAAGGCCTAAATATCGACCTGAGCGTGGACTCCTTCACAGACCAGTGCACTTTGCTGTCGCGCCGCTAGTGCCATCAAATCAATCAACCTTTCTAATTAACTGCATCCAAATGAGGCATCTTCTTCTTTGCCTTCAGAAAGACCCCTTTTCCACATCACCTCTTGCTCATACAGGATGTACTGCTCACCCTGAGCTTCAGTGCTATTTCTGCCTCCACTCTGCCTCTAACCTTGCACTCACCATTCCTCAAAGAGCCTCAATTTCTTGCTTTGACCGTTTTTCAAAGAGATACAAACAACAAATTTGACCTAGCATTTAGACTGTAAGTGAACATTTGCAGATGATCACTTTCATTTCATTAATAAAGTATTTTGGAGCACAGTAACAGATGAATACTTTATAAAGATGCAAAATGCGTAAGACTTATTGTGGTTGTATGACAAAGTGTCTCTTCTAGGGTTGAAAAAACAGGAAGCTGTGGAAGGAACAGCTGCTCAACAGTACAAATCAGACCCTGCCAGACAACTCTCTCTCTCTCTCTCTTTTCTTCCTATTTTCTTAAATGTTCCCTCTCCCATTGCTGCTTTTGACGAAGCCAGGGAGTGGAGCTCCTCTTAGCGACGCCCCCAGGGCACTTGGAGGGGCTCCAGATGTGCTCCTCCAGAGCTATGGACCACAGCATCTCTGGCGTTTTTCCATGCATCCAGCTCTTGTTCACTTCATTTGCAATCAGTCCACATTTCAAACTCAATCTGGAAATCAGCTTCTCCTTGGATTTTTTTCTCCCCTCTCTCTCTCTCTTTCTCTCTGGGTTGTGGCATTAATTGAAAATGCAAACTGTAATCAGATCAGCTGAATAAAGATGAGTGGCTTAAAGATGGGAGATATGAGTGACAATTAACATGGCTCTGCATGAGAAATGAAGAGGCTGGTTGAGATAATGGGGATGTGGGTTTGATCAGTGTATGAGCTGCTAATGGTCTGTTTTGGCAGGCGGTTTGGCTGGTCCCCCCCCCCCCGGCCTCTTACATTGGCTGCAGTTATCTAGAAATAATTTTACCCTGAAATGCATCTCTAGAAAAAAAATGACACTAATTAACATAATTGGATCTGTATTAGGCCATCTTTTTAATGATACTCCTGATACTGTCACTAAAACAGCAGAAAATGTTATCAGTGTGTGCACATTTTTGTAAATGAGGGAAGTCGTAGATATCTAAATAATCTGTGTTAGGCAAGTTACATGAAATTGTCATTAGTCACTCATAACGTGTGTGTCATTTAAAAAAAGTCATTAAAAAAAGTAACTTCATTCCTTTAATAATTACTTAATGTTAAAAGTTGTTAGTTATACTAGCTGTTTTGTTATATTACTTTTGTTACTCAGCACATAAAGGAATTAATTTGATGAAAATCAAAATTAACCACCGCACACTGTAATGACTTTACTGTGACTTTATTAAGAGCGAACAACACGTTTCGCCTGTAGCTTCTTCAGGTTCGCTCAGTACAACTGCTGAGTACTCACAGGTGTGATAAATACATTTGAGTCACATGACTAATTATCACAGTCTTCATTTTCTCAAAGTGAACATTTTACAAAGGGCACGAAAATGAAAATATACATATTACAAAAAACATGACGTGATTAATGTTGCACAAAGTTACAAGAATTACACCATTTTATATAATTAAACTTCATTACATCCTGTAAACAACTGACTGAATAGGATGGGTAAAATTCCCTAAGCAGAATGGACTACAGGTCCAGAATTAATTTGATATTTTTAGAAATACACTACAATACACTGCTTTCTTGCTGAGAGTTAGATGAGGTGAACAATACTGCGCTCATGTCTGTTTGTTAAATATTTAGCACAGAGCCAGGAGATGGTTAACTTAGCTTAGCATTAAATTTGGAAACAGGGGGAAACAGCTAGCCTAGCTCTGTCCGAAAATAGTGAAATCTGTCTACCAGCACATCTGAAGCTCCCTAATTCACATGTTATTGTTTTGTTTGTTTAATCCGCAGTTGCAGATTATGGTGGAGTCATGTTCTGAAGTATTTTTTTTGCCCGGGAGCAGTCATTTCCTGAAGTCTTGTCCTCACCGTGAGGTTGCCAGGCAACTAATGGCAACTTCAGGAAGTGACTGTATCTTTCGAAGAAATAGGCTTTGCCTGAAATCATTCCCTTATTCACTTATTCATTACTCCCTATATAATAGACACTAAACAGTGAGCAGCAAATTGAGATTCCAGACACTCACTCATTTTGCATTATCACCATCAGCTGTAGAGTTGCACAGCAGCCATTTTTACATCTATAAAATGTGGAGGATTAGATTGTGGGATCGTTAGCAGTACTTCTGTCATTCCATTGTCTGCTGTACAGTGGATATATTTACACACACAGCATTCAGACACTCAAATAAAATGGTGTAGGGTAAATGTAGTGCACTATATAGTAAATAGGGAGTGATTTGGGACACAGCCATAGTCTGGCACATAACCTGCTGTAAAATGGCGGGTTGTTGATTTTACACATTATATCTCAAAATGAGATTAATTACTAATTAGTTAATTAGTGAGTTTTAGGGGTGCTGGTAGGCAGATTGTGTTACCTTCGGACAGAGGTTAGCTGTTTCTTCCTGTTTCCAGTCTTTATGCCAAGCTAACCTGCTGCTGGTTGTAGCTTCATATTTAATGGACAGATCTTCTCATCTAACTCAGAGACAGAGAGTGTATTGGAGTTATTGGGAATTACATTTCTCCTCTTTTTGGGTGGAAGCTAACTGCCTTCCCAAGCTTTTAGCTCCTGTGCCAAGCTAACACATACCAGACAAGTCTCTTCACTGGATGCATAAAGACCAAACTGATATCATACTCACCAAACTCCTGGTAAGACAGCAACAAGCCCCCCGAAATATTGAAGTAATCAAGCGTTGTGATTGCTGTACTTAGGTACACTTGGGCATTACATTTCTGGAAAGATGAAGGCGTTAGACTGTGTAAAGTAAGAGTTATAACCAGACTTGTAATACATATTGTGCTGAATGCACAGCAAAATATACGCCACCCAAGTGTTCGGATCCCAATCCGGAGTCCTTGTGATGGCTTGTGACAATAATTTCCTCTCCTGCTTTCTCCTTCTTGTTATAATTCAGATTGTGACTGTGCCAAATTATCCTCACCTACCAAAATTTCAATGGGGATTAAGGGTAGAGTTGGTGATTCTAATCCAATACACTTTTTGTCAAATTTGGCAAATATCTCCTCAGCTGTCACATCTGTGTGTGCGCTGAAAAAAATCTGATGTTCAGCAACAGGGGGCGTTGGTGCTCGTGCACAGGACAGGGGGAAGTCATCAGAGCAGCTGTCTGTGAGGACATGACAGTCTCCCGTCTCCAGCACCCGTTGAATGATGGGGGAGGGCAAGCAAACTGCAGAGAGAGCGAGGCTGTGGCCAATTCACATAGAAGGTGTTTTCTCACAGAACAGATACCCTTCCATTTTATTAAATATATCAATCCACACTGAATCTGAGACAGTCTCACAGAGACTGCCAGCATTTTTTTTATGCTCCAAGTCTGTTTCTGTCGGGTTTATTGAAACATAATCTTAGCAGGCAGCTGTTTAAATCGCACAAATATCTTGCTGTATATGTGTTTTGAACTTATTAGCCATATCAATGAATCAATAAATACACTGTTGATTTCTTCCCGTGGAGCTGACGGCTGCTTCTGTGGACAGATGCAGAACGCAGGTCAGGTGAGAAGTGAGGAGGCTGCAGAGAGGCGGAGAGTGTGGATGGACTGTTGTGCTCACATGAGAAGAATTTTTTTCCCCTTGTGATGAAGTGTGAGAGGAACAGAAGTGACTCTACAGCTGACTCATCACTCTGAATTCTGCCATATTTCTCTTTTGGTCATTGCCTTGGCAAAGTGTGTCCATGAATTTCTTTGGGTGTTAAGTTTAAATATCAATAATCTTTCTCCAGAATCACTGACTCTACCTTTACTGGAAATAGTGCAGGATGCCAGCCAAATAGACTCATTGGGCTAGCACCCAAAATGATTGAGTTCCATTACCCATGGCAATATTTTTAATGGCAACCTGCAAATGTTACAAGACCACAAGAACATGGATGAAAAAAAAACATTGTTAACAGTTACTGTGTCTGAACCGGCACTCACTCTCTGGGCTTTAGGAAAATGCAGCGATTAGAAATAATCCTTCAATGCTTTAAGGAATTTGTAAGAGCCTTTTGAGTACAAAACTACATGATCACCTGGGGTTTGATTGTACGATATTATAACTGGCTTGCTGATAATTTAAGAGTTTATTTAATTAATGCTAGAGTCAGGGCAGATGTTGTTGAATAAAATTCCTACAGGGAGGACTCCAGTTTCAAGTACAATATCTTAGAGCACAGATGCTAATTAAAAACATCAAGATCCAGGAGTTAGGATAAGGAGTTATCTTCAAATGTATTTTAGTAGCTCTTCTTTGTAGCTTATGTGTGTCCATCAATAGTTTCTTACAGGGTGCACTTTGATATACATTTTAAATTGTGTTTAATATTTAATGCAACTCTTATCCTTCATTGATTCAGGACTGATGTTATGTTTACTGCTGCACAGTATACATCAATATCTCATACGCATCGCTGAAATGTCTCCTCTTAAAATCATATTAAATTACTGATAGAATAATGAAACCATATGCTTATGTTTATCCTGGATAGACTTTACCTGATTACAATAAATGATGTTTCTACCTAAACAGCATGCACAGAGGCAAAAACAGTATGTCACAAATACACAGCCTGCAAGACCTCCCCTTACAAGACCTTTTTTGTCTTTTTCTTTTCTTTTTTTTTTTTACTGCTGCTTTTATCTCCCCTGCTTTAACTGCATATTTCGTTTTTTAAAGAGCAGTATTATTATATTTCTTGAAGGTTTAGGGCATTGACTGTACATAAAGTTGGACGTCATGACAGCTCCCCAAAAGTGAAGCCAAAAGATCTTGAGCGCCCCCTGGTGGCTGGCTGCAGTATAGATCATAAATCCCGCCCCCTCCATGTTAGCAGATGGGACATGGGCCAAACTAGAATAATCAAAGTACATATCAAATGTTTCCCAAAGATGGCTTCTGTCATTTCAGGTAATTCTTATCATGCTGATGATTGTCCGAGTACTCATTTTTCTGATAAGTTTGTTTTTAATGAGTTATTTGACGATATAAAAAGGGGGTGTGACGTCATGATTGACAGCTGTGACAGCCGCTCTCCAACCTCTGTCAGGCGGCGGGATGGCTGAGGGGGCGTGTCGGAGGGGCACCCGCTTTACTCTACTGGGCAGACTCTGGCTCCAAATGACATCACACAAGCAAGATGGCAGCTCCCGGAAAGGAGGTATTTTGTCTTCACTTTTACTGGTAGGAAGTGTAGACACATCGTCAATATTTATATACAGTCAGTGGTTTAGGGTCAATGACGTGACACTAACTTTTTGTGTCCATATGGTTTAGTTAAATTTCAAAGGGTTAAATGGGCAAGCGTTATTTGAAGAAAAACTTACAAATTACTTGCACACATCCTTTTTTGAGAACCTGGTCTAAAATGTATGGTTATAATCAATTTTGAGAGAATATTTGGGGGAATATGGCAAAAATGTCAATGTGGTGTAGAAACTTTGTACCAAATAATTAAACTTGCATAAAAAGGTAAAATTCTCAATAAAACACCCCATCAGCTAGTTTGGAATAATCTTACATTAGAACTATTTAATGGAAAATAAAAGTAATGCATTGCTCTGAATATTATAATTAATTTGGGGAATCATGTCAGTCAAGTCAACTTCCTGAAGTGTAACCAAGCCAGTCAAGGAGCCATTTTATTAACATTGTCCAAGAAGACCATGTAACAGGAAATTATATCACAGAGAAGGACCTGTGTTGCCCCTAACTGCTTCATGCCAAGGTTAGTAACTGATAAATGTTTTCCTGGGGTCATACCAGGAAAATATTTATCATTTATCATAACTGTAAAAAATTGTATTTACTTTAATTTAAATTATGTTTGAAATATTCACACCAAGGTCATGTGCTTACATAGGTGTCCATAATAATGCTTGTCAAATTTTATTTTAAATTGATATGTCAAATGGTGTACCCAGTTACACCATGACTCCAATTACAAGTTTTTCAGTTAGAGGCCAATTTTGAGCCAAAGTCAAAACCTTCTTTTCCAATAAATGTGATTTCAAAATGGCCTTCACTTTTTCTTTTAGATGCTTATCGCCAATATCAATATCAGAATATTCTGATATCTTCAGCAGTTGCTATTTTGTACATAGATCTAAAATCAAGCAAAAATTTCTTCCACACTCACCATATTTACTCAAGGGTGTGTGAAATCAATGCAACAAATAGTGAATGCTTCCCTGATGCACAAGCCAAAGACTATGGCATAAACAGCATATGAGTGCACCCCTCTCGCTGACTGTCTAACCATAATCTACCCGCTTAAGCTCAACCCTGGTCTTCATGCAGTTACTGGTGGTGGGTATTTACACACTGAAGCCCAGTGGTGAGGGAGAGCAACCAGAAACTGGTGACCACCCCTAAACCATGGATGTACTCTCTAACCATGGTCTCCGCAGCACTAGTAAAACAACAAACAAGACGAAATCCATAGGGGTAACACCACTGACCCTGACGGGAACACCCATTCATGTCAACATAACTTTCAGTACACCAGCCAGACAACACTTACCTTACATTGATTTCCATTTTCACACACAGGGATACTCCCCCACCCTGTGCAAATAAATCACCTTGCCAAAAATAACTACAAACTACTGCATCCCCCAAACAAAAGCACCCATTTCCCAGTATTGGACACAGAAAGGAATAATGCGCACAGGACAGCACTGTAGGGAAACCCTCCCTAAACCGAGTGATGTCAGCTATGATGACAATTCCATTCACAAATTTAGATCCGTATCAAAATGCACCATCCAAAAGCCAACAAATGTAAGGTGGAACAAATTATGACCAAACAATCATGAACATCAGCAGTAGCAAATCAAACAACAAAGCTACATACCCTTTAGTGCAAAATGGACCCAAAAAGATGGACGAGCCCCCCAATTTGCCCCCAAACAAACAATGGCCTTTGACTCTAGAAGGAACATGGTCAGGCGAACTGGTTTGTGTCAATTAGCGTAACACTATTTTTCATAAAAATATGATAATATACAGGAAAATTAATGTGGAATAAAATGTAATCCTCTATTGTAGTGTAACAACAGTGGTGTTTTTGTTTTTGTTTTTTTTTAAACAATTTTTACATAATTTGTCAAAGATGATTAGAAAACAGAGATGTTTTCAGCATATGTCCCGCTCAATATTGCAAAATCACATAAAATTTAAATTTAGAGATAATTCTAATAAAATCTATTTTCATGTGATATTTTAAAATTAAGTAATTGTTTTTATGAGTAAACTTACATATACTAGGGGTATGCCCGAATACAATTGCGTTATTCAGCAAAGCACAAAAATGGGTTGCTTATGAACATTTATTTCGTACAAATATTTAAAAAATAATTTGTTTTTGGGAAGAAAAAAAACATGTTAAATACCAGCACGCAGGTTGGTTACATTGCTATCTTAGTCTCTCTCCTCTGCTTTGCTGTTACATCTATCAGCAGGTCTCAACAAGGGGAGTCACATCCACCTGCTACATGACGCACATTTCCTTATTTGGACATCACTCCTGGAGTTGGGGGTGTTCACCAGAGATAAAGCTGAGTTACTGACATGAGGGAAGTGCTCTCAAGGGACTCTCCATAACCTGTTGTTCCCATTCTCCTTTTCACAAAGTTAAATTGTAAAAAATAGGCAATAAATGAAAAGTGCAAAGCAAGAATTGCCTATGAAGTTCTTCCCTACACGTTACATGCTCTGCTGTCTCTGTGTTATGGGTGTATAAATAAGTAGAGATCTGGCTGCACATTCTCATTGTACTTAGTTTTAGCTCAGTAGTCAGCGCAATCCTTTATGATCTGAGAGACTTGAGCTCAAGACCTGGTGTGGGGACTTCCTTCGTAAGATAGTTTATTCATAAACACTTATTTTAACACCTTAATATCCTGAAATTAAAAGTGTAATGAAAACAAAACTGTATTTTTACACCTATTTCCACTTTTATTCGAATACAAATAAAAATATAAGTAATTTTGCTGCCTCAACAAATATAAATACAAATACAAATACTGGGCTCTCTAAACATCCCTAACATGTACATATACTCTCTAGGTGGATAAAATATTTAATATTTCTCATTTTTTGTGGTTATACCACTTGACATTTTCAGGCATATTCAGTCTTAAATTTTGTAAAAAATGATACAAATGTTATTTCAAATAACATGAAACCAACATAAATGCAAAATGTACATTTTAACAAACATAATGCATGTTTTTAATAGATTGATAGGCAGACTGAATAGATAAAATAGGCAGCATGACAGATATCCCCCCCTCCCCCCTTTGTGTTTTTTTTTTTGGAAGCTAGATACAATTCAACAGTGAACATATGCATTATTCATTTTTAAAGCCACATTCTCTGAGTGGATCATTTGGCCTGTGATCATTCCTTGC
The DNA here is from genome assembly GCF_910596095.1 of Thunnus maccoyii. Classification (NCBI taxonomy): domain Eukaryota; kingdom Metazoa; phylum Chordata; class Actinopteri; order Scombriformes; family Scombridae; genus Thunnus; species Thunnus maccoyii. The sequence goes on along the minus strand of NC_056546.1, from coordinate 20,030,855 downwards.
GGGGGAAGACTGTTTATTTTTTATTGAAATAATCTCTCAGTAGGAGAAAAGTTGCCCATGTGAGAAATCTGATTTTCTGGCAATGCACCAGAGTGCAGAGGAGGAGTGTAGAGGAATAGAAGTGGAGAGAGGAACTGTGTGAACAAGATTTCCTTTGTTATAGACTATCAGACAAGACAAACAGCCGTTATTGTGATGGCTGACAGTTAATTGCTACCTCAAAACCACTTTACAATCATTATCCTGACTACCTGATCTTTTGTTGGCACTGGTGCTGTGTGTGATCCGTAACTTGGAGGCTGCAGCCCGCGTTAAGTGTTTTGCTTAATAAGCTAATTTTACTCACTTCTGTTCACACTCCCTCTCAATTTCCCTTCAACATTTCAGTTTTAGGTCTTTGTGTTTGTGTGTGTGTCCATGGGTATATGTGCATTGAGTGTGGGTGTAAACAATGTGCACTACATAGTTGTCATACCCAATGTGCTTGTTAGCCATCTTGGACTCCCCTGAGGCGTGTGTCCCTATCCTAGGACTTATTCATGGTGCAGTTTTAACAAGCACTGTCGATGTGAGGCTATTGAGAGCTTGCAAGATTGCAGTCAATGGCAATTTCATGTGCCACACAGAGTGCAAATGAGCTCTGCAAATATTACTGGGGCCCTTAATCTATGTCAGTGACAGCAGGAAGGCTGAAGTGCAATGGCCATAGGCTGCAGTGAGCAGATATTATTGTATTAAGAGCAGCTGGTTCAGCAATCCAAGAAAAATTAAGTAACCTGTACCTGCACTTCTCTGTGGATCACTGATGAAGCAAAAGATTATTTTATTGTTTGATAATTAAAAGACTATTATGAAACAAAAAGCTATTTTATTGTGTAAGTAATGCACTTAAACACACATATGGTTAGTGCATAAGGGGACTTATCATACACATTTCCAGGTCTATAATTATACTCTGGGGCTAAACTGGAATATCTGCATAGTTTTTTACAGTTCAAAAAACTCATTTATCTTATACTGTTCCTTTATGCAGCCCCTCAGTCCAGCCTCTGTCTGAAACAGGCCATTTTAGCTCCTATCTCTTTAAGGCCCCCCTCCCAATGAGCCCACTCTGTTCTGATTGGTTAGCTTCCAGAACCTTCCTCCTTCCAGGAGGCTACGTAAACAAACAGTAGTAGTACGATTTCACTTCTTCTTCTCGTTCTTTATTCAAAATTTCAACTTCTCAAATACATCTTTACGTATTCAAGCTGAAATCCGATCTAAAATCAACAACAACAACAACAACAACAACAACAACAACAACAACAACCCATAGAACAACCTCAACAAAGGCTACGAAATGAACGGTTGTTTGTGGGCATGCACAAACAATTTGACATCAGTTAAATGAGCTATGTTGATCCAAACACTGTTAGCAAAGCTAGCACAGTGTTCCTGAGACAGCTAAACTTCTCCGATAGAGATATCCAGCAGGTGAAGATGCGATTTCCGTGATCATGCTCTGCTTTGGTTTCCAGCTGTTTTCGTAGTTCTGCAAACTTTGTCACCCACAATGTTGAGCTATTTAGCTCAATCAGCTGCATTACCATGTCCTGTGAATCCAGCCAGTCTATCAGAGATAAATCCAGTTCATGTCCATCAAAGCTATCACGTTTGATCAAGAAAGAGAACATGGGTTCATACTTAAATTCCCCAAATTGTGTTGTGAACTCCAACTCAAACTCGCTGATGTATTTGCATGTTTCAGCGATGCTGATGCTGTGCTGTGTGGACAGCTCCCTTAATCGTCTTAAGTTGCGGAAAGTAGAGGTAGCCACATTGCCAGCTTTCCAACAAGAGCTGGCCATGTGTCGAACATGTTCAAAACAGTTTGCCCTGCACCTTGCAGTTGGAGATTGAGCTTGTTGAGGTGTCCAGTAATATCCGTGAAAAACATAAGTTTCACAAACCACTTCTTATCTTCGAGTTCTGGACAGTCTTGGCCTTTTTCAGCCAGGAAGGCCTTTATGGAATCAAAGCAGCTGACAAACTGCTCCAAAACTTTTCCGCAGCTTAGCCACCTAACTGCTGAGTGGAGAGGGATATCTTTGTATGAGCAGTCCATTTCCTTGAGCAGGGACTGGAACTGTCGGTGTGTCAGAGCAGATTGCTTAACTATGAAGTTAACAACCTTCACCACTGTAGCCATGACCTCATTAAGATCTAAATTTGACATCTTTGCACAGAGGTTTTCTTGGTGTATTATGTAGTGGAGTTTCATGAGGGGGTGACCGACTTGTTCCTCAATTAATGTGACTGCTCCCCTCTGTTTCCCGACCATGGCAGGGGCACCATCTGTTGTCACTGCAAAAATCTTGCTAATGTCAATCCCTCGCTCCTCAAAACGCCCCCTTACAGTCAAATCACAGTATCTTGCCATGACTGCCAAACATGGTATGTCATTCACATCCACGCTCTCATCAAGTGTGATGCTAAATACCAAGACTTCTTTCAAACCAGCTGTCTGCTGCGTGCCAATGTTTTCTGCTATTTCTTCGATGCATTGTTCAACAGTTCTGGCTGATATGGGAATGAATGTCTTTTATTCTTGATTTTATTGTCTCTTTGTTCAGTAAGCCATCAAATAAAACTTCTGAGCTACAGAGGAAAACCTCCTTAATATATTCACCGTCAGTGAATGGCTTTCCATGTTTTGCAGTGCAACAGCTTGCTTCGGTAGCATGATTTTTAGCAGTGGCAAAGACTTTGAGGGTGTTTGCTTGCTTCCCATACCTGGAAACAGCACATTTGATGGATTTGGCCTTGTCTGCCTCATCCTTGAAAGTTTTCTTGTGTTTGGTCTCAAAATGGCGTTTAATACTCAATGTTTGGCTAAAACAACATTTTCAAGACATGAAGTACACACAACACGGTCCTTCTGAAACACAAAAACCCCGCTCGTCTGTCCACAAGGACTGGAATGCCTGAACCTTTACTTTAGCTTTCTTGGCTAGTGGGCCTGCCATCGTCTACTGAGCCCGCACTGGCACTGCTGAAATGATTTTAGCAGCAAATTCATCAATCAAACTAAAAAACAGGCCGGGCAACTGCCAATGGCTGTGAAAAAGGTAATTTGGCATGCGGATCAGAGGGCACTTCAACATTACCAAAAAAGTTCTTGTCTTGCACACTTATTGCTACTGTGCCATTGGTTAAGCTATTGTGTGCCAATGGTGACTAAGGTTGTGTTATTAAATTAAGCTCAGATAAATGCAGGAAAGAAATGCAATCTACAAAACATAAAACAATGTGCATTCTTAGGTAAGCCTAGTTTCTTCAGATCAAAGTGTTGAAAAAAATCAGAACAACATGGAGTCCATAGACTAAACATTGCTGAATGATGTTAGGCTTCCTCCTCATACCATTTAGATAAGTCCATTAGCAGGTAGAAGGCTCTCAAAGTGTCACGATTGCTTCTCTGTTATTCCTGCATGTCCAGAAATAACTCGTACCTTGTATGCTGCTGAATTATGAAGTGAGACATGGTTTGGACCTGAAGCACTCCCAAACGGAATGATATTCTTCTGCTTCAAATATGACAATGAAATGAGAGGAGTGAAAGCACAAGAATCAAGGAGAATAAGGAAAAAAAGGCCATGTGAAACCGGAGACCTCTGAGAGGAGGGGGCAAGTAGAAACCCACTTCATGAATTAACAAACCCGTGGTAATGGAGTCTAAGGTCTCATTGCTATTTGTGATGGAGGCAGCCATGCATTCACTCTCTACTTATTAGGAGGGAATGGGGAGACAGAGTTCTTTTGATTAATACTCCTGCCTTTGTGGGGTTGATGGGGAATGGGGAGACAAGCAGGGAAAAGAAAAAAAAGAAGAAGGAGAAGAGGGGAGATAAGATTACCATGAGGAGAACAAAACATTATAAATCTATACCTGGAAACTGACTGATTCACTGCAGCAGGACAATCACAGAGATTTAGCAGCTGGCCAGATTAGGCACACAAGAGGCACAGCAAAGCAAAACAATAGCCATGACTCATAATGCTCTTTGACTAAATATAACAGCGTGAAAAGCCAAGGTACACTACATTTCTGGAGAAGCACTGATCTACAGTGCATACAGTATCCTTTCAGAAAGCATTGGCAGCCTGGGTAAACATGATCCAAATAGGAAACAGCATATAAAGCTGAAATATATGGTGAAACAGACAAAATGATTGTAATAATCTACTGAAACTGTTACAAATCCATATTGTTTGTGTTGACTAATGCTCATGCTGGTCTGGTTAAAGCTCAACAGACCAGTAGCGAAACTCAAAAATGTCACTTGCATGTAACCATGAAAAGATTCTGACAGGCTTTTATATTTAGAATACAACTACACTAAATTTCTGGACAAGTACAACCTCCAACATGAATACATTGTTGAAAAGATGAAGAGCTTACATCTCATCTGTGACTGCCTGCATTACAGTCAAGCTTTTGCAAGTTACCTTGCCCAAAATATCCTCTGTATTTTCTCCTATTCAGGTCCAAAACTGCAGCTAGTTTGACATCTGGAGTTATCATAATAGACATGTTAGCATGTCACACCTTTAACCAGTCTTCACTAACATTAAATATATAAAATATAAATATATATATATAAAATGAGTAATTTAACCAGGAGGTTTTCCACTGGACGGAGTGTCAATCACATCCTCCATCAGATTTGACAATAACAAAAAAGGGACTTCAGGAAAATTAGAGATCATAGGGGTATATTATTACTGAAATTTTGGGGTTTTTTTCAGCAATTTTATAGTAGGTTTCACTATTTTGTGTTGAAATTTGAAGTTGCCATTTATATATAATTTTATAAATTTCTATAATTGCAAGATTTCTGTTCATCCTGTTAATTTTCTTTCCATGGGCAGAAATGTTTTGACGCCAGATGGAGTTTGTGTAACTCTTTGTGTCACGTTAGATAACTACATTTCCTTGACTGTCTGTTGAGTCTGTCTCTGTAGACTGTAAGTTATGAAAAAGGTATTTATGATTTATAAATGCTGGCATCTGTATAAATCCTTTTTTTCTTCTTGTCTTGCTGAAGGAAGCTTTTTCTTCCTGGACTCGACGCTCTGCAAACAATGTTAACAGGTCAGTTTCAACCCCATAACTTTGTGTAACGGCGAGGTACAACAGCAGCACTTGAGTAAAAGCTGTTTAGGTGTTTGAAAGCTTTGTGTGTCAGATATAAAGAACAGAATTTATCTTCCAATTGAGGTTTAAAGGACAAACACACTCTAAGAGACAGTTTCAAAATGAGCCACTGTTGTCCATTTTATTGTTTGGTGTGTTTTTTTTCCTATTCCCACAGATATAACCACATGTGGCTGACATATTATCATAATGAGATTTGAGAACATAATCTTAGTCAGTGGTTAAAACATTATTCTGTTGTCACCCTCCTGAATCAATGAGCAAAGACTTCTTTGTTAAACAGGACATACAGTGTCAGAAATTAAACGTGAATGTCTTAGATAAGCAATAGTATTATATAACACACATGAAAGATTTTATCACAGTAACATATAATCTGTGTGGATTGCTTGAATTGTTGTTATCTGTCAGATGTATTTTATTGAAGAGAAATGAAAACATCTGCTTGTGCATGTGCCGATGTGTCCCTACAAACCTGCCTGGAATGCATAAACATCACACATTGATTATTTCAAGGGATTTCAAGTGGAGTGTTGACATGCATGCCAGCTATCAACCTAATATTTCAGTAATTTGCTTTAAGAAGTTTGGCGTTTCAAATTAGAGTAGAAGCTTTTGCCAACACATAAGGATACCTGTTATTGTGTTAGCCACAAAAGGATCAGATATATTTAATTGGCAGTGCACATGGCCAACAGACGCATTCTGTTGTGTTTATATTACATTAGGTGTCTGTATATATGGACATCTTCACTCATTTTTGTTGAAATGATGAAATCCATGTCACGCAGACCCTTGCTGACCACCGTGGCAAATATGAAGCATTATATTGCAGTTACAATGGTATCATGGTATGTTTTTTTAAGATATTAAAATGTCTTAATGCAGGTTTTAAGCCCTAGGGGACATGAGGTATTTTCAACCCTGTCTCCTAGAAATGATGTTTATATACTGTAACAGTTTCCCCAAATACATTATGATGGCAAATGTAATTGCTGCTTGGATTATGTTCACAGGCAACATTTTCTCGAATGAAGTGAATTTGTGTACCTCGAGGGAGGTGATTTTTTTGTTACATAACCATAAAAAAATGTTAATCATACTTTGGTTACTGTGAGCAGATATTGTATTGTAAGAGTGGATATTGTTGGAGAAAATGAATGCGTTAACAAGTTGTAGATGTGTTATGAATATTTGGCGACCCGGCAGATTAAGTTAATTAACAGTAATGTTTCCTCACTACTGAATGTTGGTAAAAAAAATGCAGCATTGCACTTCTACCAAAATGTATTCACTGTTGTAAATTAGCAATACATAACTACTGGGAAACAGAGTTTACAATATTGGACTCCAAACCTGTCATGCTGCCATTAAAATTACCACAAAAATACTCTAATTTTGTATATTTGACTGTTATAGTATCAAACAGAGTGAACATCTCTTGATGAACATGACTTGGTAAATCAGGGAATGATACTCACACTCAAAATAGATTTTAGTGAAGGATACTTGCGCTTTATCTATGTGGGATTCAAAGATATAATGGCTTTTCATTTGATTATTGAATAATTCCCACAACTATTCATTTCATTCTGTCATTATTGCTACTGGCAGTCAATATAATCAATGCAGTTGTCTTTACTCCTGACCAATTTTTCTGGACAATTTCACCAGTCAAGAAATGCAGTTTGGCAGTCAAGTCATCATTTCTTTTGTCCTCAAGGCTTTGGAGAAGAAAAAAAGAATGGCTGCTTGGCACTCATGCACTTCAATAGTCGAAGATCAGTCTTATACTTTGCCTTAAACACAATGCTAATTTTTCTCACATGTCTGGGTCAAAATGTAATGCCCTTCAAATGAAGAGAATGGGGTTGTCTGTGCACACCATAATGAATATTTTGGCCAGCTCTGAAAAACACCCTGAAGGGAAACAGTGGAATTGAGACAAAGTTTTCCAGCTCACAAAGACTGCCAAATCTCAGCTTGCATCTATCAAGCAACAGTTTGGTATGCTCACCTCCCCTTACCACCTGTCTCATACAGATCACCAGTTCAAACACTTCTCTTTCATGTCCTCACCGACTACAGTATGCAGCTAAAAAGAAAGATTGGAGGTGAGGTTGTTGTTTCTGGTTCTTTCTTATTTTATTCGATTCTAACTCCGTGGCTTGACCTCAAAAACCACTTTCAACAAGCAATACCTGCACCTCGGGTTACCATGGAAACTCTTCACTTAAAAATAGACCTAGAGGAATGAAAGCTATGGGTAGAATATGCCTTCTTGATGTGGTTCAGGAAGATATATGGTTCTAGGTGTACCAAAAAACAGGTTAGCATCTGGCTGTGTTTTACAGCATCTTTAAAGCATTAAAGTGCCTTGAGATGCCCAGATTGTGTTTTGAAAGCTAGAAAAACAATACAACCAGTATTTGCTGATGCAACATTCTGTTATAAAACTGAATTTAGTTTGTAGGATGTGGCTGATGGACTTGTTACAGCTGAATGATGAATAAGTGTCTATTCCATTTGACATGTTGCAGTGTATTTTCAGTAAATGACAAAAACAAAGCGTCAGAACAAGGTCTGTTTTTCATACCTGCGCTGAATGAAGTCTCTACAGAATAGTGTGTTGACAGCTATGACAGACACCGCTTCACTTGCAGGATTTACATATGCCATGGCTGTGAAGATACCTGACGAGGTGTGGTGTTAATGCTCCTTTGTTCAAGTGCCACCACGGGCTGGGGTGATTTTAAATCTTGTTTGTGCTGCGCTATCATGTAACTTTGCACCTTTAATTTACGATTAAAATGAAAAAAAAAGAATGAAAGAAAAGAAAAAAAGAAATGCATAACATATCACACTACAATTGTCCCTTTCCCTTGTGAATCTTCCTTGCAGAAACTGTGCATATCCTAAGAAATCCCAAAATATGTTTTGCTAGTTGCCAGAAATTTGTTTCAATGGGCTGATTCACCTCCGTCCTGGTTGTGTTTACACATCAAGCTTTAGCATAACTCTTTACTCAGCATTTAGTCCAGATGGTTCATAAAATGATGCAGCCTTTCACAATAACAAGAGGAACAGATTTAAAGGCGCAAAATGAGCTGGAGCATAAACAACCCATGCTATTGCTCGTAAAACACATCAATTCTTATCCTGGTGGGGGGAGCAATTTGAGACTTTTATTTGCTTTCAGTTATAGAAGTTGGTGCCACATTTTAGGTTGTGGTGTGACAAAATTGTAAAGTAAAGCTGTTTCCTCCTCACATTCAGTATTTTACTGTATATCTAGTGTATAGTACAGTATAGTATTACAAAAGCAGTACATGTGCTTAATATTTTGATTGTGTGTGAGCGTTTGCATATGGACATCCCTGAGTGCGTGTGTGTCCATTTGATTTAGCATTTTTCCCCTGAAATGATTCATAAATTGTCCATGTCTTTGTCTTGTTGATCCAATTATATGTGATTGACAGGAAGACAGACTCAAGGCTCAAGTGGGTAGGGCCCTCCGGCTGTTTACTGATCTACATTAGGTTCACTATTTCATAATACACAAAGAGAGAGCCGTAATTTGCCTATAATGAGGGGAAAACAACACATAGCAGCAGGTACTTAAAAGGAGTTATTGAGACAAATATGAAAACACAAGCTGCTGTGGTGTGAAATAAAGCCAAGATGCCTTCTTAACTGTCAGAGCGGAGAATAAAAGAAAAAGAAAATCAGCAGCCTCCATAGATACAGACAACAGCTGTAGGTAAAAGTAAAAAGAAAAAGAACATCTACATTTATTGTCTTGCAATAAAGAATCTGACTATATAGGAAGTTACCGTCACACTGTATTTCCTGTCATCTTTGACAGCAGAGACGGTGATCTTTGAGATCATAACACCTGAGAAAATTAGTCATTTACATCTGGCAGTGTTTTTATTCCTGTATCTTTTTTTTTTTTTTTTTTTTTTTTTTAATAAATGCAATATTGGCTAAACTTGCTGCAGTATCCTCCTGGAGAGGCTGAATGATGTAAACAGAGGAATGCAGGCAGTCCTAGTGTGTGTAAATGGAAGTGAAAGGGCATGTCTGTGCAACTGTGGTATCTATAATTGGACAGTTAATTCATTAGCACAAGTCTTAACCTTTACCTTCGTGTTGGTCACATGCACGGACTAAAGAGAGGACAGGGTCGACACTGAAGAGAAACGATGGAGGTCAAGCCCTAGCTGTGGCCTCATTGCACTGGGGAGTTGGTAGATACACAGCTAGGTAAACACATTAGCTGACTGTGACAGATGCAGTAGATGTAGGTCTATGAGCAACCAGCAATTCCATGGATAATTGCAATACGTATTCTGGATGGTAACACATGTAAAAGACACAAAAACCTATTGAAAAATGTGGCCTTTGTTGAGATATACAATGCATCTCTATGTCCATTTGGTTGTTTCTCTTATAAATTCCCAATTTTGAATGACGTCATTCACAGTATAATAAGGGCAGGTACATGTTTAACAGTAAAAAAAACCCCATAAATTATCTCACACATGATTTGGGTTCTGGTTTCAGCTCTGTAAGGATAATAAAGAAAGGTCTTTTCCTGTAATGGTCATTTTTCACTGACGCTCAGCAATCCAGCAATCATATATGGAGCAGTCCATTGAAAAGGAAATAGAGATACCGCACTAGATTTTCCACCTGCAGCAGTCTATAATGCAATGTAGCCACCAGACATGTTAGGTTTTCAGCTTTAGTTTTTTTCTTGCCTGAAAAGTAATCAATCATGAATATTGCTCTCTCCTCCTAAGTGCACATAAAACCCAGCTGGATGCAGCAGATCCAGGTGAATCGACTGAAAGTCACTAAAGGCATTCTGGGAAATAAAAATGTAAATTACAACATTTCACAATATGCAAAAACTCCACAGACTGAAATTTAGGATTTCAAAAGAATAAATAAATGTTAATATTAACATGATATTAGTGTTATTTGTTACATGGGTTATGAGTATTTTAACCTCCAAACAGATTAAATATAGGCAAGGGAGATACCCTGTAAGTAGTGATATAGTGATATATAGTGACCATGGTTACAGTGATCAACCGCTTATATGGATCAAAAAGCATGGGACACAATTATTCCTATACAAATGCTGTTAAAATAATTCACTTGTAGTAATCAAGTAGTCCACTTATGGTGTTCATTTTGGGTCTTGCCCAGCAGTCTTCAGCTTGACCAGGTGGGAGTGCAGTTTAGCTTGCCGGTTAAGTAGTTCGCTGACCAGGCTCTCAATGGTAAGGAGCTCTGTCTTGAGCTCGGACAGCTCAGGATCCGTCACCATATCTGTGGATAACGCAGTCTCTCAAGTGGATAACCCACGACAGCCTCTCAGACAACCAGCAGCGGTAATTCAGCAATTACAGGAGGTTAGCTCTGTTTAGCCACTAACTCTGCTAACCGTGCTGTGGCATCCACATGGTGACTGTCAGAGGCTCAAACTGTAGGGATCAGGCCCAGCAAATAATACCGAACTGTAGATCAGTTAAAAAAGTCATTAAAAACCAGCGTTAATTTTTTATATTCAGCAAGGAAACTTTTAATATCAAGAATTATAATCAGAGTGCGGTGAGAAACACACAGTCAGTACAAGTCAGTAAATAGTGATGCTGTCTGTTTCATCAATTTAAATTCATGTAATAAATATACAAATGGCAATTAGCTGTAATATGCATGAAAAATAAAGAAAAAGAAAAAAATTTGGTCATAATAATCTTCCGCTTATAGTGATCAATTTGAAAGACGTGTCAAATTCGGACAGATGTGATCACTATAAGAGGTTTCCATTGTATATACAGTATGCATGTTATTCCAGTTCATAGCCTGATCTCTGACCATGAAATTAGAAGATTATGACAAATGATAGCTGCAGTTAACCATAATGACTATAGATTACCAATAATGAAAAAAACAGCCACAAATGATCAAATGAGTTGAATGTGGCCCCAAAAAGTCTTGATAGGTTATATATTGATTGTGATATACAATGGCAGTGATGAATAGCTTTTAAAGCAAATGTCACATTTGCTTTCTGCATGACTGCATAACAGGCATAAATGTATTTTTCATATGATGGCTGTGTAGGCTGAAAGGACTCTGAGGAGCAGAGAGATGCACACCTTTATTATCTGATAATAGCAAAGCAAGTCAAGTCAAGTTTACTTGTTTAGCTCGTGAATCACATTCAATATCTCAAAGGGCTTTAGAGGCTCACAGCAGCACAGGTTCCTAACCTTGCCTGAGCTCTATAAGAAGACAAGGGAAAACAACAGCAAAAAAGACTAAACCTTAGCCTGGAATGCATGCTCATTTGGGTCTGGATTGGGATGGCTGTAGTCAGGTAAGGCAAGCCAGACGTCCCTCCCTCCAGCCACTTGATTAATTTGGGATCCCAAGACTTGATTTGGGCCAGATGGGATAATCCCTCCAGCGTGTTCTGAGTCTGCCCCTGGTCTATTCCCAGTTGGATGGCAGAAGGCGTCCTAACCAGATGCCCAAACCAACTTTACTGGTTCCTTTCAAAAAAGGAAGAGCAGCAGTTCTACTTTAAGCGCCTTCCTCAAGGGAAAGAGGAGCCTGGATAAGATTCATAATTATTACAGCCGCTAGAGGGCTTTGTCACCTCAACATATGCATATGTCGTTTTGGGGCATTTTCTGAAATGACTGATCCTTAGATACACATCAACAACAGTGGAATAACCATATGCATTTCCCCTGACTTGCATGAAAAAGTCAAGGTATATGGATTCTGGTATGTCTGTACCAAATTGTTAAAACTATGCGATAAATTTGGCTGTTTAGTTGAAGGTGATGCCCGTTAAGCTTTTATAAATGTTCTTTTGTCCAAAAGCATGAGGAGCCACTGATTCCAGCAGTATCCAATCACCCTGTGTTGTGTTACACTAACAGATTACTGCAGCGTAGATGACAAGCTGCCTGGCTTGCAGTCAGCTGTAAGACAGTAATAGTGCTCTCCTTTTCCTCCAAGACTCCATTGCGGCTCAGTATTTCCTCAATGCCTGCATTAACAATGTTCATTGGACTGAACTCAAAGGCGACCATGCCACAACAGAAACTCTCACTGGGAGAGTGAAACCACCCAAAACCACCCAGTAGGAGTGAGAGTCCATCCAGTATAAGATGATAGCAGCAACAGGGATCTGATCCCTTGCTGGCCTCCTACAATGTCCTTTGTTCTAGACCAGAGGCTGCCAGGAATTGAACCAAGGTCCCTGCAGTGGTGGGCGTGTGTGAGTCCAGGCCAGTCCAGGCCAGTCCAGTGAGTGTTTTACCTCTATACCACCCAGATGCGTCGCTGCTTCTCTTTCAAGCGGCGCCATGAAGCTCTTTTCTATCAGGGCTTCCAAACACCAGTCTGTGTACGTGGTAAGCCAGGCATCCAGGCTCATCCTACTCCCTGTGTTTGTTGTTAGCAAGCAGTGAGGGTGAGAGGGGTTCTGCAACAAGAAGAAACATTTGTCTTTGGGATAATCACATTTAAGTCTGCCTGGAAACTTAAACACTGCAAATTCCCATGACAGATTACACTTCTAAATCTGTTTGCTTACATATTTACACATCAACACTTGAAGGTTGAAGAGGTCATGCTCACTTTTCATTGATTTAAAATGTTCATACATCTGCACTGAGTCTTGTTTACTTGTGAAGGCAAAATGATTTAATTATAGTTTGAGTCAGTCACAGGGGCATCTTGTCAAGGTGCCCAATTATAAAAATATCATGTGAGAATCTCATAAAAGACCTTTAAACCATATTACATAAATTCCACATATGAAATAGCTTGGAGTGGGCAATTCCACAGAATGAAATTGACTGGAAACTGGGTGTACGACTCATAGTGGGGGTTTTTTTTAGGACATTTGTAACATCATTTGATGCTTTTTCAACCGAGTCCTATGCTTGTGCCTTTCCACTATCCACCAGCAAGATCAAAGGTGATCTTTGATGGGATGGACAATTCATTCCACCCTGACAGGTGGGATACAGTCAGGGATGCCCATCACTCAAGCTCCCATCAAACTGTCAAAGACGTTTCTTGATCAATCACTTGAAGAGGAGGAGAAAACTGGTCCCTTGACTATCCACAAGGTAAACAATGATATGAGAACAGAACCTCTTTTAAAATCTATGCTCTTTCTCATGCAATATGTTTTAATGTGCCCTCATAATTGAAATCATATGTTAAAAAATGTTTTAACAAATGCTATTTTATTATTTGCTCACTGCTTTCACATATTTTTTCAAGGGTGTTTTTTCGTTAATATGAGTAAAAGACAATATGTATATTCACTCAGCTGTCAACTCACATTTCTGATTTGGCTTAAAATGTTGTTTATTGTATCATAATTTTCTTGTATTAATTCTTCATCACTGCTGAAGTTGAACTGAAATGCACAAGTAAAATGGAGCAGGGATGGTTGTGCAGCTGTCTCTATATGAGCAGACTAAAATGACAGTAACAAGATAAATGCAATATATTCTCATTACTTTGGGGCTTTCACTCTTTATAAATATGCATGACCTCAAATAGTCACAAACATTGCAGATGAAGGAATGGAAATCACACTCTCTTGGTAGCTTTGGTGAGTTTAATTTGAATCTATGAAAGTTACATCTATAACTCAGAGCTCTGTTTGGAATATTTGTGTGAGAATGTGGAACATTTCCTTATATTGGTAAATAATTAGTTTGTCTGCATGAAGATCCTCAGTGAACAACTTACTATAAAGGACTCATTAATGACAATTGGACAGTACAAAATAATCATTATAGTGAGCACTTTCATATGTCTCTATGATGCTGCTGAATGTCATTAATATATGCATGCACATGCACATGTAAACACTGATAAGATACACAGGCACATAGGGATGAAAATGCTCACAAACTCATTCATCTATTTGTACTGCAACACATACAATAATAATCCGAAAAACACAAAACATTAAGTGTCTGCTGTTTGTATTAATTTCTCTGAAATCACCATCCTTGACACATTGTACCTCTGATCATGTAAGGACACACAGCGATCCCCAGGTTGAAATAGTCAATTGTAAAATCTATAAAAAAGAAAACCTCTCTAAGTCTCAAGGAAACAAAATGCAGTTAGTAGTTGTTTGCACAGAAAGCATTGCATTGGCTCTTTTTCATATCTTAGACGGACTTTATATTATGTCGGTCTATTATTTGGTCAGTCCACCACTTTGGTCCATACTACAATAGCTCAAAAACAATTGGATTGATTGCCATGAATTTTTTTACATACATTCAATGTTCCCAGATGATATCCCAATGAATTTGGTAATCTCCTGACATTTCCCCTTGTATCACCACAAGGTTAACATGTGGTTCAGAGTGATTAAAATGCTTCAACAGCGACACCTGCAGGGCAGAAAGAGAAAGGGCAGTCTGTGTGAAGTGGTGGTGAGGAGCAGTGGAGGGGGAGTGGGGGACAGAGGAGGACGGGCTCCTGCTGTCCTCCTCAGAGCGGGATCTCCTACATCAATTTAATGTACTTCTTTTTTTTCATGCTAATCTATGATTGGCCAAGACACGTAAAATGACGCTCCAAGGGAGGACGTCCTCCCTAACCAATTAACAACCAGAATGCAATATTGACATCGAGTTGGTCCAATGATAGTTTCATCTTCAATTCTCTCCACTGTAACATTCGCGAGTGTGACAAACTGTTAAGAGAAGACTGGTAAAATATAGATAAATTATGTTTCACTGCTTTTATCTAGCAGTAGATAGCTGCTTCCGTTAGCCAACGCAACAGTTAGCTTGTTGTAGCAGCCTGAAGGACTCTTTATACATCCATGGAAGGACTATTAAGGACTGTTGTTAAGCTAACGGGAGAATGGATTTGGTCTGTGCGGCACAGCAGCAGCAGGACGCCACCGGGAGGCTGGAGAGAGAAGCAACCGGAGAAACAACCGGGAGAGTTAGCTTGTTGCTAATGATACCAGACTGATTAACCAGCTGCCACAAAGTTCTGTTAACTAACAAACAAGATGACCAACAGCCACAAATGGACGTTATGACATGGATACTTCATCTCCATGAAAGAAAGAAGAAGACATCAGATAACGTGAGTCAGATACAGCTTCTCTCTCTCTGTCTCTTTGGTCGCTAATTTCATCTCTGATGGTTAAATGTCTCTCTGTGGCTGTTTTGTGAATTTATCTCCTTAACAAGAATGCAGCAGAGATCATATAATGTGTTGTGGGTAGTTTGCTTGTTGAAGTTACAGTGAGCTGTCTGGACTCACTCATTCATGTGGAATTGATCCAGTTTTTAATTGAGTGGTTGTTCAGTCACCTGTTGTTGTTGTGACTGCTGCTTGCTTGTGACAATTTCTTCAGTTCGTTTTTAAGCTGAGTCGTCTAATGAGTAATAAGCTTAAAGTAGCTAGAATAACAAGTGTTAACATGTCAGCTTTGTAGACTATATTTTGTATGTGGTGCATATAGATAAGAGTGTGTAAGTCATGTATTTGATACATGCATTAATACTTTCTGATGTGAATCTACACTTTTAGATCTGTGAATTTTTTTAGTGTTCAGTCTTTCTTGTATTCACCACTGATCTGTACCTGTATCACATTATAAGCTTTGTAGTACTTTATATATTTCTGTTTACTAAGAAAATACATAGGAAACACGTGTAAATCATGTGATATGTTGCCTGTTTTTGATGAGAACTCCACGACTAAAATGAGTATTTCTTCTTCTTATGTATATAGTAAATGTATTTTAAAAAAGCAGCCTTTTCACCACTCAGGGGTTTTCGCTTTTGAAAGCAAATTGTTTTTTGGCATATAAAATTGCCCCTCACCCCTCCGATTTCATCAGGTGGGGGACAATGATATAGTTTGAATGCGGTTTGTTGTAAGATTCCATGTTGGTTTTCCTCCTGTCCTCCCCAATTTTTTGAGTCACCAGTCGCCACTGATAGATATGTATCATGTTAATATAAAAAAGCCCTGTAAGTGGTCAAGGGTGTCTTGTTGCCTTCCTCTCAAAGCGTGCTGGGATAGGCTCCAAAGCCCTTTGACCCTGAAGAAGAAAGTTGGAGGTATAATAATGTATAAAATAATGAATGGAAGAGTAAAAGGGCACACTGGTGCAGTGGTTAGCACTGTCGCTTCATAACAAGAAGATTCTGGGTTACCTACTGGCTGACTGGGGCCTTTCTGTGTGGAGTTCGTATGTTCCCTCTGAGTGCTCTGGTTTCCTCCCACAGTCCAAAACCATGCAGGTTAGGTTGATTGGTGACTCTAAATTGCCCGTATTTGTGAATGGTTGTGTCACCACTGTGATTTACCGGTGACCTGTCCAGGGTGTTCTCCACCTCTCGCCCAATGTCAGCTGGGACTGGCTCCAGCTCCCTATACGACAATCTAAGGATAAGCGGGTACAGCTGATGGATGAAACAGTGACTAAAAGAAATGTAATGGAATACACAACCTTATAAAATCATTGAGTGAACTAACAGTTTGACAGTTTTACCATTATGTCCTGATTGGCACTATTATGGTGTATTATAGTCTCTTTAAATTAGTCTTTCAAATCAGGTAAATGTGGCAGGAAAAAAACAACCTGTTCACCTTGCCTTTCAGGGCCTCCATTATACACAACATCATTGTTAATTAACTTTGAGTGTTAAAATCAACACTATGCTAGTGTTTATACAAAATTAATGTAACACACTAGTTATGAGCAGTTGCCCCAGAGCTATATCAGCTCCACAAGTGTACCACCAACCTTCCAATCAACACTTGTCATCTCAAAATAAGTGACACTGAAAAACCAGCACTAAATAACTCAAAAAAATCTGTAGCTACTCTAAGACACCAAGCCTCTCTTACTCTTATTTTTACAGTGGAGACCTGAGGTAGCAGTGTGTTCTTGTATCTTTCAGTTTGAAGTGGACCATGACCCCAGGTGTACCAGAGGCCCAGCTCCTAATGGCCTGGTCCTGCAGACTGAGGAGAACCAAACTCTTGGCTTTCCTTCAGGACCAATAAGGAAGGAAATGGTTGCACTTGTGCCTGTGGGCAGTTTCAGCAGCAGCATTGGAAACTCTAACCTTAATCCTAACCCACTTGGGGCTTAGACAGCCAAGCCGATGTTAGGCACAGCAAGCGCCAGGACCATGGATATACAGTATACTCATGGTCAGTGCTCAGCCTCGGGGGTCACAAATAGCATATTAGTCACAAGCGCCTTATCTTACCTCTTTTGGGGTAAATGACTATCATTCAAGGCCTCCTTGGCCAGACGATAGATACAGGCAACATCTTAGGGAAAAAGTGCAGAACTGCCAGTAGAAAAGTGCATTTTTTCATTTTAAACAAAAAGGGCATCCCACCAAGACTCCATGCTGATGATAGGAATTCCCTCTGTCTATGGTACTATCATTTAACTATGATAATAAACAGCATATAGCCATAAGTGGCTAAAGAGTTCCTTAATGGACTGAGACACAATACCATATGGTCAAAGTCATTTCCTCAACACTGGAAACAATGCTGACATGAACAAAATAGGATCTGCTGTGCTTTTGAAAACAAATTTATCAGATGAACCCTGAAGAACACACAGGACCATCCAAGCTTTAATATTGACATTTTTTGGGGCACCTTCCTTGTTTCCAGAAATTCAAAACTTTTTGCCAACATGACAATAGCTAAATACAAAATAAAATGAGGCCACAATTCAAGCATTGTTTCTCTGAAATGCACATATTTCTAGAAGAAAAAAAAAAAAGTTACAGCTGCAAAACGTATGGCAAAACGCAATACGGCATTGTGCGGTTAAGCATGTTATCTTTGGGACAATTTAAATGAGGTTGGCCAGGAATAAATTGTCATGCCAACAAACACAATACCTTAGCCCCAAACAAATATATTGGACAAAGCTTCATTGCAGTAGAGTGGAATGAAAAGTCTCACCTCTCATGCATTAAATCTCATATTCTTGAAGGGATTGATGCTTCTAACAATAGTTCACTAAGCCCAGCTTGTGGGGCCCTTTTGCCATAATTGCTTGTAGCAGCATAATTTTGCTACAATAACAGCTTGCTATTGTGGAGAGGAGAATTAGAAAAATGTCAAAATAAAAAATTTACTCTGCCTGGCAGTCAAAGGGGTAAATACAAACAGAAAGCTTTGGACTTACAGCAGTGTTTCCTCTTTGTCAGAGCATTGACAGTTTTTAAAGAGGCATACCCCAGCATGAGCTTATGATAGGTCACCTTCAAACATTTACTGCAACACTCATGATCGATAACATCAGTGAAATCTGTGCTTTACTTCTGACTTGCTGTAAAACTTGAACTGAGTACCAGACAGTTTATGACAAATGATGACGTTCACATTTTCCTTTTACTTGAGGGTTTTCAGTTTTAACTCCTATATTCAGAGCAAACTATATCTAAAATAGAATCCGCCTCAATTAGAACATAACAAGCAATTAAAAGTAAAAGGTACAACAATCAGAGACGCAGTGCCCTGAAAATATTCCTGTGAGAGAAGGTCACAAAAAAAGAAAAACAACCAAAGGGCACAGTATATAACTTTTTTTGTTGTTGTTGTTTTGCTGAGTGCATATTATAACAGTAGAGAAGGGAGATTTGTGAGAGAGGATATAATTTAGTGTTGTTTATGAGTGAAACTATGCAGTGAGTGTACTTCCTCCGCTGGTAAGCCAGTGAGTAGAGGGGTTCAGTCTGAACAGAGCAATACTCATGATGGTGAAGGATGGTGAAAGGAACAGAGGCTGGACCACGTCATGGTGAGGACACCCTTAGCGGCTTTGTGTGACAGTCAAGGTTTTGAATTTGTGGACGGATAGCAAGAGTGGAGATATACTCAGTAATTTGGGAAGGCTGAAGACATATAGAGGCCAAAGAGAGTATCTCTGGAAGCTGATTAGGAGAAAGCTGCTGAAGTCCAGACAGGTTGATGATAAAAGTGCAAGCAGGAAAGCAAAGTCGCTGCTGAGAAACAGTCTGCTCCGACACATTTTGGAAGGTGGAAAACCTCTGGATATTTGGTGTTATTTTGGTTTTATAAAAATGTAAAAGTGTGACATAAAAGTGTGACTTTTGGGACCACAACTTGATAATTAACTTTCTACTCTGAACATTCACATTTGTAAAATTCTCACAGAACATGAGACAAAGTGATACACGGCGCTGTGAGCAAGTTCTGTGCCAAATTACAGTGAATAGAAAAACGATTTGAGTGACAAAATCTAAACTCTTATGTGCAAACATAAAGCAGATAAAAAATACAAATTCAAATATTTTTTTTGTTATATATGTATTCTAATAGCAAGGATTACTGACTCACCAAGGTAATTCTTCAACAACTAATAATGATCTGTCTTCCTTTTCATTTTTAATTTATACTGTATTCTTTTTTGTCTAATGGTTATAGATTAAAAAAAAACAAAAACAAAGTTGGAAGCCAAATGAGTAACAAACAAAATACCAAAAGTAATATGCTTTTCCACACTCTGTATAGCAAATATTTTAAAAAAAGAAGAGAGGTCCAAAGCACTCTTCTGGCAAAAAAGTTTAAAAACCTTTATTCAGATGGTTATTTTATGATTTCATGGTGAAATTCTTAAAAACATAGACAATACTTGCATGTTAAAATAGAGCTGAGTTACAACCCACGCGTAGCGGCACACACACCCTGAAGATGGCTGTTTGTGCTGCTATGCGGGGGTTGTAAACCAGTTCTATTTTAACATGCAAGTATTGTCTATGTTTTTAACTTTTGTGTTCCCTACCAAAGAGCACATTCATCACACTTGTTTGTACCTTTTCTTTCTGTAGCAAATATTTAAATTGATTTTGCTCTGTTACAGTATCTATATGTAAACCTATGAAAGGCCTAGATTTGTAAAACATGCATTGCTGCCTCTTATACAACAAAAATCCAGTGTTTTCATTGGACCATATGCCTCACACTCTTTCCTAATATGGTGGCATACATGTATTTTAAGAGTTATTAATATGTAGCGTATATTATGTTTGTAATAAACCCAACAGAAATGCATTAATGTGATACTCCCTTACCCGCAAGAAAACCACTATGCATCATTCATCAGACTTGATATCTAAATTGAAATAGATAAATCAACATCTAACATGAGAGAGAAAAAAGTGAAAAAGTGACGCTGGTGTCATAGAGCAATGGCGTAGAAAAAGGAACCAGGAGACTGAGGACTGCATGAAAAGTGTGTATCTGTAACGATGCTAACAGTTGTAATGAATAAATAACTAAAAGTTGATGTATTATGTATGAAGCAATTTCTGCAGCTGGAGTGAAAACAGTTTTAAAATGGGCAAGAATGGTTTTACTTTCAACATTTCTGTGGTGGAATATGAAACAAGGGACAGACATTAAGGGAGGTGCCATTAATTATCTGCGGCAGTTAGATATAATACTTTATGTCTCTAATCACATCATGTGAGAATAACTTGTGACAAATTCATCAGAACATCAGTTTAAATTGATAATTATTGAGCTATTTTATGTGTTATCAAACAAAATAATGTGCATTGTTTCACACAGAGGCAGTTGATGTGGCAGTTCATTTTGTGGCAGCAGACCACACTTCACTTAAATACTGCACACAATGTCTATCTTCCCATTATATGCACATCATGAAGATTGAGTGTGGCTCTGATGTCGTCATGTAGCCATGGTTACCAAATACACTGGCCTACACATCAACACCTCCTCTAAAAAGAGAGATGCCCAAGGAAGCTGGATGTGAACTATTCTCTCCATGCTCTTCTTTCCTCTTCCCCAGTGTTATATATATATACAGTGTATATGTATGCGTTAACATCAAATCTGCAGTGTCTCATAGCTGCAAAGGTCTCTTACTTAACAAGCAGTGGGCAGAGAGGAGAGACAAATAAATATTGAAGTGGTGGGTCAGAGTCAGATAACCAGTGTCAGTCAGTGATGGTTCGGCTCTCTGTAGAGTTTGCTTCTTAAATCCAAAAGAAAACACACAGTTTGGTCTTTTAAGAAAAACTGAAGCTTCCTATAGTGAATGTGATACAAAAATGTATATTTTCTATACAAAGTCTAGGAACAACCAGACAATAAAAGAGGATCTTTTGCTTTCCATCAATGATGAGAGCAAATGTATGAGTCAAGCACTGTGAAAATTGTCACCGTGTTATAACTTACTTGTCAGCAAGCTGCTTGAGGTTTATCACAAACACATATGAGATGCCACTGCTGCAACTTATTCATGGGATTTCTACAAGTCATTTGTAATGGCTGATTTATTGTAGAAGGTCTGCAGAGTTCAATAATACTGTTTACACTGTTGAATCTTGATCTAAATCTACTTTAAACTTGATTTTAGGTAACTTAGCGTCAGGCGTTGTACCCATTCAGCTATTTCCATTCAATATACAATTGTAAGAGTATTGACTACTTTTATATTCAATTTTGCACTTGCTAAGAAATTTGGGGCACCATCTCCATTAGGATGAAAATAAATATTGTTAAATTAATCAGTCTCACAACCAGGCTTAGGAATTCTTTCCGATACAAGGACCTCTGTCTTCTGCTCCAAAGAACAAACTAGACAACTTCTGCTGATAAATGAGGACATTAATTTATTCATTTATTAAATATTTATGTTTATATTTGTAGATTTGTCCTTAGGTGTCCTTACTGTACGCATCATCGTTTCATATATGATACACTTAAATAACCACTGCTTCACTCTAGGAGACTTTTTCATTGGTTGCTCTTTGTTTTGCCTTTAGCTACTTTAACTATCCTTTATACCTAAAACATCTTTTAGTTCCATTCAGATCATCATATCCATTCAGACACACTCAACAACCTTTTTATTGTGCCTAGAATCTTTAAAGAGACTGGGAGATGTGCTTTTAAGTTTAAAGCACCGTCAGACTTGTTTAGATCGATTACTTCTTTCCATGACTTCAAGACTTCTTTGCTTGTTTACCTCAAATGTACTTGTTCTTGTTTTTGATTGTATTTACCTTCATTTTTAGTTTCTAAGTAGACTCAGTACTTTGACATAACGTTATTTGGTCTGTTCAGTGTTTTTCTTCTAATTCATTCTTTGTACAGATGACACTTGTAACAAATGTAGTGGGTGTGGTCAGGGATGGTGTGAGAGCCCTTATGTGTATGTATATAGCTTCATTTATACTCCAGAGTTGACGTGTCTGTTTATACTACCCTCTGGAGTTCACTTGGAGGACGGGTTCCACACATGCGCAGTAGATCGGCGTTTACAGGAAGACAGCATTGTGACCGTGCAGACCAGCGTGGTAACAACAAATTGGAGGTTTGCGGATGTCCACACCGAGTGTACGCGTACACCCTCTGTTGACGAAATTTACCGAAATCTTCTCGTGGGCCCTTGCAGACTCGCAGACGCGAAAAGTATAATTACAGCTTATGTCCTTGATGATGTTACTATGTTGATTGTTTTGTGTCACTGGGTTGTTTAATTTATTCTCATTACTACTTATGTATTTTGTTTTGTTTAAATTTTGTTAACTTTGCCTGAGGACCTCCTCACGAGACAGTGCATCTCAAGGGGTTTATCCTTTAATTAACTTTTGAAATAAAATAGCGAAATGCCTACCAATAACTGAATAAATGAAGCATTAATAATGAGTACATAATGTAAGAAAAGAATTAGACAAATTAATTGAAAACCTTTAAATGGTGAGATAAACCTTAACTAAGTGGGCAATAATGAAGTGGAGTATGTGACTCAGAGTTATCATAAAGTGGTGGGACACTAGTAAACATACTCAGCTTCTCTAAGATGGAATAATCTCTATTTAACATCAACTCTTAATCACAGAAAGTGGTGGATTCTGCCTACTTGTTGAAGAAGTAGAGATGAGACCGTTCTGACTGAATCCAAAGTTGTGGCAGTTTTGAGTCTACTGGTGCGGCCTACTAGCAAGTTGCAGGTCTGTTAGCCTGCAGGGCCACAATGTGAAGGTGCCTCCGGGCTGGCGGTGTTCCCAGGTGACCCTGGGTGCAGTTAGTCGCCGAGAGAAACGAGGGCCTGACAGCTGGGCCTACCAGCAGGTCTGGTGGTTTCACTCCAGGCTGATGCGTCACTCTCCCGGTTCTCCAAGGCAGTCAGATGTGGGCTGGCAATATGGCTTCTGTTGAGTCGTGATGGTGGCTGAAGTTGAACAGAACTTGCTGGCAGCTCTGTTGACCAGATGACAAAACTTCAAGAAGAAAATACTATAAAATGCTAGGCTTAGTGGTACAAAAATATAAAAAGGCAAAAACGAAACAGTTCCTCAGTTACTACCCTTCGAGTTACCTACAGATACTGAGGTACTCTGAAGCTTGTTTAGAAAAGGTTGTGCGAATACTTTAAGTGAGGAAACAAAAGAAGAATAAAAGAAGACGTCTGGAAAAACCAAGACAAAATAAGAACAGAGTTTCCTGAGTTCAGTTGATGACCAGCCTGCCGAAAAAGTCGGTCAGGCCCTTTTTATCAACCAACCAAAACAGGAGGAGTTTTGTGTGGAACTAAAATGGCGGCTTCTCCTCTGTGCCTAAGATGGCAGCTCATGTCTCCTGACTCTTAGGGAATTAAATTTTGAGTTTTACGTGAGAAAAATTCACATGCTTAACCCATCACTACGGTCAAACAATCATGATTTTAAACATAAATTGTAGGTGATAATGTGTCACATAAAATCTTCAGGAAACACACGGTTTAGCAGCAATTATTATTTCAGCATAAATTCATGACTAATCAGCTATTGAGATGATTTCCCACACTGCCAATAGATGCACAAAGGTTAAACACCAATTTGGTTACACAATAACATTTAAAAATGCGGTCTTACTCACATACTAATATGCTAATATAATTGTCCTCAGACAATACCCTTTAGAGTCCATGCATTTTACACTCTGTGTCTTTGATCTGACTGCACCAGCAGGGGGTCCAGGCTTTGTGCTGCGTGTGTGTGTGTGTGTATGTATGTGTGTGTAGGGTAGTGCGCATGTGTTTGTGTGTGTCTAACAGAGAGAAAAGAGGGAGGAAGAAAAGAGGGGGTGTGTATTCAGTCTCTCAGTCTCCAGCTACAATAACCAAAGAAGTCATTTTAGTGTTTTTCGTCCTGTTGTTAATTCCTTATCTTGTCAGACCATCTGTCTCTCGAAGTTTGAGAGCCCAGTGTTAGGTCTGGCCAGCCTCAATGCTGTCACTCACACTGTGAGACTGTGAGAGATGAAAGGGCCGATACCAAAGTCTGAAAAAATACTCACCTCCCTCTTACGGGAATTCAAAGAAAGGATCTGTCCAGTGGAATTCAAAAACAAATAAAGCTGTCCTATTATATATAATATTGTAGATAGTGTAAGTAAAAACAGTATGTTTGTGGACTTTCTTTACTTAATGTTAAATAATCAACAGTGCTGGCTAGCTAACCAGCTAACGTTTTGAGGTCAAAGCAGATTATTAAAAACAGTTTGGTTTGATGTGACCCTTAAAATATATATATACTGCATGCTCAACATGGTGTAAATTATTGTGTACATTTTCTGTTTAAAGGCTCCTTTCTAGCAGCAGACTCCCAAGTCATTTGAACAGCATGTGAACACACCACAATACAACAGCAGTCAGCTGCTCTACAAGCATGTAGCAGCCTGCAGCAGAGATTTCAAATCAAATGTAGCAAGGAGGATATAAAAAAAAATGCAAAAACACTTGCATGATCCTTAAGCATGAGTGAAGAAGATGACAATTATTTCGGATAAACAATCATCGGTGTTCAAAAGCAGCATTTGGAAGAAACAAAAATGCACAAAAATACATTGTGCTTCCATGCATAAAACAAGCAGAAGAGCTATTTTATATGCTTGAATTTTTACTGTACATGTTTTAAGACTAAAACCAACAAAACAAACTTTTAGCCAGAATCTCCAGCCAACAATATCTTAGAAAACACTATTGCCCCTGAAATATTACCTGAAAAATATCCACGCCATTATTTTTGCACTTGTAGCCTCAGATAATGTCCTCCATATGTCATTGAGAGTGTCACATGAGGTAATTGAATATCCAGCAACTGCATGCTGTTCTAAATACGAGCAGATTATGGCATCAGAAAGTCTAACATCCCGAATCACAAGCCAGAGTTGGCCTAGATTCATCGTTTCACGTTTCATCTCACTGAAGGCTATCACTTCCGCTGGGTCCACACTGTGAATGCATGAATTTTTATTTGAGCACAGTTTTAATAACAACATCTGGAAACTCTAATTCTCATTGTTGAGATCCCAGAGCTCTTATTCTGGCAGTACAGTGTATGCTAAGCAGCTGTGCGGTTCATGGATATATTATGAGAAGTGGAAACAGTTTCTCCACCCAACAAAATAATAATCCAACTAAACAAACAGAGTGCCAACTTAATCTGGGGAACAACCAGGGAAGTCACTAAAATAGAATTAATGTATAAAAGCAAAGAATTTGGTGGTTTGGGTGCTGTAGAGTTTGGTGACAGATTAAACATTGCATTTGTAAAAAAAACATCTGCTGCCATCACCAGAAATGCTCTCTGGGTTGGAGATCTTTTGAAGTGGAAAAAAGGAGAGGCAAAACAAGACATGGCCCTTATTATAAATTATTATACAGAGATTGTATTACACAATACCAACATTTATAAATAGACTGGAGTGGTTGACCCAGCAAAATGATTTATAAGGACATAATGATTTTAAATATGGGGGATTAATTCATTACAAAAATTTGACTTATAGTGAAAGCACAGAAGTGATAAAAAAAACAACAAAACAACTAAAAGATAAGAATCTGTCAGAAAGCATTAGGGATGTCTGGTGGCTGATATCTGTGAAGACTTCCTGTTAGAGCTGTTGTGTCTTGGAGTTGTTCTGTCACTACAAAAAAATGTCCAATGATTTACTGCAATGATGATGAGATACAGCAGCGTCTTCTAATGGACTGTTACAGAGCTCAGGAAGTTGGGATAAATTGAAAGCTCATGGTGTACATTTTGATTTGATTTTTGATAAATTGCCATCCAAACATACAGAACTGATACAGATAATTATGTTTAAAACTGTGGTAAACAAGATGTCCTATGATAATACAAAAGACTGTAATCGACAGCGACACTGCAACCAAACAGATACTTGCTGACCTCCGGAGGAGGAGAAGTCTGGACAAATCTCAAAATACTTGGCTTATGAACTTTGCACTTTGGCACTGGTCACATTTTATGTACTGTATTTCATATGTAATTGTTATTTGTTCTGAATTTCAATAAAGATGTTTTTTAAAAAGAAAACAGTGACAGTTTCCCATTCATTCCAACGTTGCTCATCCTCTGAAAGAGTTTTTCAGGCTTCTTCTGTATTCTCTAATTTGGCTCTAATTTGAATAATTCAGAGTGCTTTGTAAGTTGTGATACTTATAGTTTTTTGTAATGGATATGTGTCTTAACTTCTGGTGGCCTGTTTTGGCGACTATGGAGCCGTCTTTCAGATCAGATATGAGCCCTGACCATAAATCCATAACTGAATGAATGAACTAGTTGTAGATGTAGCCACAATGCAAGCCCATAAACTCTAGCGACTCATTAATAAGTCTTAATGATTATAAGAGAAGAGCATTTTCTCCATTCCCACTTATACTAATAAAATTACATTTTTATGAAGCAACCTTCAAATTTAAACTTATACATAATAGATAATTCTTAAAAACTGAGAAGAAAAGCCTCAACTAGTTGCTTTAAGAGCTTGTTCTCTTTCAGGATTAACGTGTATAAAGCTGATGATATTTAACAAGCTGACTACAAGAACGTTAGAAAGACAGACAGCAAAATCAAATGAAATGTCATGTCTGTCATGACCACAAGTTGCTCACGGTGACAATTCCAAGACAGCAACTGAGGTGCGTATCTGTGAGTGAAATGAGAGCGGAGATAAATGATTCACTAAGACAGACTCCAACAGCGAATTAATTAGGTAGACTTGACAACGCAATTGAAAGCACGTAAAAACAGAAACATCATTCAAATTAGACACACACACAGGCAGACATAAATGTGTGTGTGGGCGCATACACACACACACACACAAACACACACACAGGTGTACAAACTCTCTGCAGTCAATTCTCTACCGTTATGCTGTCTCGAGGACAATTTTTACCTTAATCTACAAGGTATAAACTACATCAGGTCAAGGTCCATTCAACATTCATACATTAATGCCACACGATTATTCAGATGTCATTCACACCTGACATTATTCTGCTGAGAGTATACCTCTGCGGACCCACTGCTGAATGATGTATCACCTGTCGACTTAGAAATCACCACCACTTCCATCACACACTCTCTCTCACCTTGGAACAGCAGAGCAGGGGTGCACAGGTGTGGTAACTTATAAGAATTCACGTTCCCCTCCCCTTTCCACCGTATCCTGGCAGAGTGCTGTCATGGCACCTGTCATCTCCAGTATGTCAAATTTCATTAGAGGAGGGATTCGCTGGACTCCTCGCTGCACAGCAGGCAGCAGGTGGCCAGGGATGCTAACATCAACTGTCCTCTCGCTGTCCCCCCATGGGCCATCTGAACGCTCAGAAATGCTTTCTCTGCCATTCTCACACTACTTTGACCCGCCTCTTTTGCATAATAACACCGCTGCAACCCCATTACATGCCACTGTGTTTTGTATCATCAGGCATCAAAGGCCAGCACTGCTCATGACAGCAATCCGTGTTTCCTGCTCATACGTCTCAAGGCTCAAGAAATACAAAACGTTAGTTGTTTGTCCAGTTTCCTCCTGACCACAACCTCTAGAAAAGAACTGAAATAATCAGCAATGTTTTGCATTTCATCACCATCTACTCAACCTGAGCTGAATGTATCAGCTAAAGCTGATAATGAGATCTGCTTGAAAGCTCCTGAAAAAGATAAGTGGTCCTTGAGTAAAGGTTGTTTTTTTTAGTTAGGGCACATGTAGTCATGAATCAACATCAGCACATGGCTTCAGTTTATTCATATTTCTGCATAGTTGCTTTTTCTTGAAACCATCAATTCAGATATAAACTGAAAACTAGATAATAGAAACACCATCTGTTGTCATGCTGTACAATTACTGGTTTAATCCAGGTACTGTGAAAGCATTATAGCGTACAGATGTTCCTCATTAAATCTATACCAGGCATCAGAGAAGAAATATAGAGATTATCACAGATGACGAGAGAGTTGAGATATCAATTGTGCAAAAAGATGTTCTTAATACAAACAAACCAAACATAAATCTTTAAGGGGTACTTCATTGATTTAGTATTGCACTTCCAAAAAGTTGGGGGTCTCACAAGAGGCAGACAATCAAAGCAGCAGAGGCTGCAGGACACATTCTGACTTTTCTACCTCACAACCATTTACTGTCAAGATCTACAGTAAAAACACTGGATCCTACGTATACTCATAATGCAACTCAATAGCATCTTTCACTAGACCCTAAATGTTCACGTCTTTCATAATCCGTGCTCCCTGCAGGCTTCCTTTTATGAATTTGTAGTCTCCATGAGATAATCCTGATGACATTACTATGACATTCAGACTTTAGAGAAGCTCCTTCAGAGCCACAGAAGACATTAGACATCTTTTTTCACAGGATGAAGTTGACAATTAAACTGGAGTTCCCCTTCAAGTCAAGGTCCACTTAATCGCTTTTTTGAAACTTTCAACTACATCTGACAGTCTTCTTCAGAAAACTGAGCAGTTTTAGGATCTTTCATCACTGTTGCCTTAAAAGCTCAGTGTGAAACTTGACATTGGAAACAGTAGTTTGGCCACAAAATATTAACTCATAGTCAACTTACTAGGTTTGTGGGTGCTTTCAACCACATTTCATCGTCCTCCTCAGTGGATGGAGTTTGCTCAGCTGTCATTGTGAAAGCTCAGTTATATTTTGCATATTTTCTGAGCAATTTTTTTTGTTTCAAAGGTCAAGAATGAGCACATTTATATTTATAATAATTTGTGCATTCAGAGTAGATTCGTCTAAATTCAGACTAAAAATATATTAAATATTATATGAAAACGTGACCAATAGTTCTTGTGGTTAAGAAGCATCTGAAGGTAAACGAGGACACATTGTCTGCTGGTATGCTGGTTATATCATTTTCCCAGAAAATTAAACGAATCACTAACTTCATTCGATATGTGTCCCAGTGGAAACAGTCAAAAATGTTTTGTTTGGTAAGCATGTTGAAGTGGAACACATAAACGGAAGGAGACAGATTATTTCCGTTACTTTGTCTCTCTCTCTTTTTTTTTTTTTCTCTGAATGTCTGGTTGGTGCCACTCACTCTTTATTTGAAACAAACCCTATTATTGATTTCTACTTCTCTCCTACTGATTTCAGATAGAAATCTATATGCCCAAGTTCCTCATTTCTCCAAAGTGAAAGTGAGCACTCGTCTGATAAATGACAAAGATTGATGACAGAGACGTTTTTGTAGTTATTGAAAGAAAGCCTCGTCTCATGAATATTTAATACTACCGAGACTCCTTCCGATGTATCAAAATCTGTGATGGAGTATCTTATTTCTTACTTTGTTTCCTACTGTGCAAAGTGAGGCAGCACAGCGGTGACCACCAGCCTACACATTGCATTTCAGCCTTGGAGTACAACAGCACTGAAAGCATATTTATCTGATTTGAAAAAGCAGTTGTGGATTACAGCCTAATTTAAATTCAGAAGAAGGGACATTAAATTAGTTCAGGGGCCACCTCCAAGGTCTTCTACTGCTTCTTATTATTTACTACCTGCTCACTTTATCTGTCAGCTGGGGGCAGAGTTATGGCTCCCAGTTCTAAGTGCTGCCCAGCCCGGGACAGTAAAGCACAGTCTTTGACTCAGTCCTGAGCCAAATATCTTCCATCACAGACGCTGGCATAAAACTGATTACAGTTGTTCACCTGAAGCTTCATAAAACTGTTACAACACAGCTAACAGAGATGTTGAGGGACAGATGAGTAGGAAAATTTGACAATAAAAAGGAACGTTTGTCAGAGTTTATGTTATAAAGACAATGACATATCTTAAAAGAAGCTACATTAAACCCCCAATGGGAAAAAAACCTGGCACAGGGACACTCAACTTTACTGTTATGGCTGTTTTCCTCAAGTGGCCCATTTCTGTTGCATGTCCTTCAGAGCTTGACCTTGGGGCTGTATGTTGGAGGCTGGCTCCAGCTGTTCCTGCGGAGTTTATCTCAGGCCATAATTACCAATGACAGTGTCTCAGGGAGGAAGTTGTCTCCTTGACAGATAGACAGCAAAACACAGTCGACTGGACAATGGAGGCTGAAGCCATTTTACAGCTGAGGAGATTAAAAAAAAAAAAAAAAAAAGGATGACATGTCATGCTGGACCAAGGCACAAACCTCTGACTGTGCTGAGTGGATGGAGGAGGCTGTGGGACAGTGAATGCAGCATGTGCATTCAAGGATATCTGTTCATTCATTGAAACACCCATAGGACTTGTCATGGGATCCTAAATGTAGCTGCAGGTACAAGCTGAGGTTTCACACAGGCAGCAGCTGAGTCATCACTTACATGGGTGTATGTGGCTCAGGATTTCAGTTAGCTGAAGAGATTGGGAAGCTGCTAAAGGCATTTTAGATTAAAACCTGCTATTTATCCAGAGGAAAGCAACACTCTTCTCTGCTGATCTTCTTTCTTATTCCTCTGGTATTGTTCCTTATATGGCACATAGAGACTGGTCCCACCCAAGCCCAAAGGCCTCATGATTAACAAACACAGGCTTGCAGAGATTTCATCATTAATATCTCAGTGGGAATGGTGTCTCAATTAACATTGTCCTCTTAAAGGAGAGTGCATAGTTCACTGTCTAATAATGTGCAAGGGTAGTTCAGAGTTCAAGCAACAAAAATCTTAGCTACACAGAGCTTCTCCTCTGTAAATATCTCCACAAAGTTTCCACAATCAGAGTTGAGATTAGCAAAATGGTTGCATCAGCACATAAGATGTATAGAGGAGATACAGATGTTCCTGCTCTCACAGGCCAATATCTCCTCTGGGCTTATGCAACAACATGGTTTCTGTGATGGATAGATTCGACTGTCTGTGGGATAGGAATTCATTATTTAAACTGAGCACTTGCTTAAAACAGATACAGTATGTTTTGTTGGATACAAGAGGTGCAACACACACAGGTTTTAAATCAGAATTTCAGATCAGCTCAGTGCCTCTCATATTTAAAACGTTTAATATCATTTTTTAAACTAGTCAGACCAAGTTTAGTTTACTAAAACTCTTAGCTATCAAGTGCTGTTTGAACAAGATTTCAAATGTGGACCATTAGGCAGGAACCTATTTGAGGAGTAACAAGGTGATTAGAGGGATAAGAAGGATACTTCAGCATTTCTGGTACACAAATTATGTTTATTTTTAGACATGCTAGTGGCATACCGAGGGATGGCAATGTTGGTTTACTGGTCAGTCAATCTTTCGTCCAGACTGAAATATCTCAACAACTATTCAATGCATTGCAGACATTTTAGACATTTATGGTCCCTAAGAGGATAAAGTCTGACTTTCATGTTGCCCCGACTTTTTCTCGGGCGCCTCTTTGAGATTGCTGTTTTCATTTGTAATGAAATGTCTCAACAACTATTAGATTGCCATGAACTTTGGTACAGATATCCCTTTGCCCAGTATAAATCCCATTAACTTTAGTGATGGCCTGATTTTTCACCTAACAGCATCATCAGGTCGACATTTCTATTTGTCCAATACTTTGGTTTATGCAAAATGAATGCTATTCCAATCAGCCAGTTGAACTGTTACTAAGTACAGCCTAATAGAGCTGCTCTTAGTTTTCTCTGTATAATATTGAATACTTTCACCTCTTCAGGCCTTTAAAAATCCAAATGAAACAGCATGAGAAGTTCAGTCTTTGGCTAAACTGCTCATAACTCAAGTCCATTTTAAGGACATAAACAGTGACAAGAGGTCACAAGCTGATCTTACTCCATTACATGAGGTCACAGGCCAAAAAAGTTGGGAAAGTTTTGGATTTCTTTTAATTTTAAATCAGTGTTGAGTAATAGAAGCAAAAACATAACAGTTGATTAGAAAATGTCGAGGTTAGAACTGAAGTGTTATGATAACAGTGAATGAATTGCAAAATGTAATCTGCTTACTGTACTTTCCATCAACATTTCTAATCACAAGATAGCAAACACATTATCATGCACAGTAAATACACTGGCAATAGAAAATACTGTTTGACAGGGAGCGTGATATACAGTAACAATGCGACAACACAAAGCAAGCTGGCATAATGTGCGCCACAACAAAGACTTGACAGCAGATGAAAGGAACCATCATTTTAGGTTCACCACAGGAAATAAACAAAGTTCTTTGGAGAGAGACACAGGAGATAACTACCAGGTTAGGTCAGCAGCAAACGAATTTGTCACCATGTCAAACAATATTTACAATAACATAAATCTTCTTCAACTTTTAGACTATCTGATCAAGTTGAAAAACATATTTAATTGAGCCTGCCATCCATTACATCAATTATTATATCATCTAAAATAGTTTCTTCCTATGATAACAAAAATATTTCTTATAACTCCACCATGTATACACATTAAAAATAAAATTTGGTTACTGTTGTTGATGAGGGTCAAAATGCGTTCAATTATATTGACATCACTTTTCTTAATCTAATTTCCCAATCAGTCTTTTTCTTTGCTTTTGATGATGATGTGAAGCATGAGCATCTGACTTCTAAAAATATCTGATACTTACCCTTTGAGAAATATCTTCTCATTGGAGTTTTTGGCAAGAGTTTCACTTTCTTCCTTCTCCATTGGCTCATCCACAACTGACAGTTTTAGCTTTCATCAAACTAAAGCTCTTCCTTTGATCTCTTGATATTTTCACATGATTTTAGTCATTTAATCTTTCATAACTGGGGAATGTCTCTTAATCAGGTTTCAGCTTGAAGTTGGTGGTAATTTGCGAGACATTATTTTATATCAAGCGAGGATAAGTTTCAGCGAAGCTTACCAGCCTCCCAAAGGATGTGCTTGCAAAATTTTCTGCTTGACAGCGCCTGACAGTTACAACGGAGTCGTCTTATGTTTTTCAAATTTGAAGAATAATACAAACCCTTTTTTTTCAGTCATTCATGCTATTACACTGCGTTACTATTATTTTAGTAGATAATTGTTACATTTTCAACATTGTTTTCTTAGGAAAGTTTGACGATTGCTGCACTGATTTTGGACAGTGGAGCTTTTATTACATGAAGGAAAAAGACTGATGCCTATCTAAAAAGGGGGGAAAGATAGAGTCATTCATTTATTTACTGTCAAACAGAAGTGACATATTGTAATTGCTGCGCTATCACTGTATCCTGTCCTGCTGATATCTACTTCTGCTGTGAGTGTCACTGTGTAAATAAATAACAAGGCAATGGTGGTGCATACAGCATTTTATGAACATTCACAGTTTATGCATCGTCACTTTTTAGTCACCTCTAAATTTAAACCTGTGCTCTGCCGTGAAGTTTTATGCATCCTGCCTCTGAGAGCTATAAGACACCTTCAGAGACAGGAAGAGGAAGGGGAAGGAGGGTGGTGGGTTGGGGGGGCGGTGTTTGGACTCACATGCCACCTGTTCCTTACATGTAATAACTCTGCCGTCTTTGGAGAGATGCCAGACAATTCCAGTAAAACACTTACTGTATCATACGAGTATGAATAAAGAAGGTGTTGCAGTGTTTTATATCACTGCGGGTTGTACAAAGCTGAGGCTGCAGGCTAAAAGTCCTAATGAGCTGAAGTGGCGACATCACTGTTCATGTCCTTTTCACTCCCGTCCAATTTTGTATTCATTTATACAACCTCAGAGTCCCAGTGTAGCTCTCATACTAGCGCCTTTTTTCAAGGAGAAAAACAAATCAACACATTTCCTCCCTGTTTACCCATTTCTCCTGCGTGTTGCTGAGTCTTTAAAACTTGTCAAGTTGGGATGTAAAAACCTCTCAGAGCCTCTTACCTGTGTGAGATACTTTAGATTCGACAAATATCTCAGAGAAAACATCAACAAAATCTTTCAGGGACAGATCGCTTGGTTAGCCTGCTAACTCCTGGCTTGACCAAGATGAACTGTGTTCTGCAACAGCTGTGATCAGCATATTTTTGTACGTGTTCTCATGTATTATGCATCTTCCTTTATTTCAAAACTACAGCAAACATGATAGAGCATCTGTGGCAGGTTTTTCAAGTTGTTTCATTCAGGACAGTAGCCAGGATTTGAGAAACACTGAGATCATGAGTTCTCTGGTTGGATCCCACACTCCCACAACATTCTTGACTATAGCCACTATAGCCAAACCAAAATAAATTTTCTGAGTATTCAAGAAAAATCACAAATGTTTACGTTATTTTTTCATATAAGTGTTAATTTATACTTTTTGTAAATTCCTTCAGCCACATTAAGGTCAATAATGAACTCTCAAGCTGAACTTTATCTCCCTTGTATTCTGGTGGAGAATACCTTTTATGTTGATTAATTTATTTCTTTATTTTTTTGTCAAACAACAACAACAACAGCAACAGACTGTCAAATCTAGTAAAACTAATATCAGAATCAGTTTTTAAAAACCCAACACACGTATTTTGTATATAATTGTAGAGTGTAAACTGTTCATGTCATTAAACATTAACCGAACAGGGAGCATAAACACAAATATTTTATTTAGTCAACAGATGGAGTTATTATCAATAGCAGAAAACCATAAAGATCCTATAAGTACAGTGGGTAATGCCATTCCTGAAATGCCTTTGAGAGACATATAATCCCCAATTTTTCTCATGGAGCTGCTATAACAGTTGAAGACTGATTTCACAGGGCAGCTCTCTGGGGTGTAACTGAGTGAATATGAGTGCAGGTGGTGCTAAAAGAGCATACATGATCAGTCAACCTTCCCTTCATAAATACTGGTACAAAAAAATCCTAAGTGTTGTACTGCATACTTAAAAAGAACACGTAGTGGGTAGAAAGTTGAGGAAAAAGAGATGTCATACATAGACACTAGCTGCATTGTTGACCGAGTGAGGATCGTAGTGGGGAGGCTTCTCCCTCTCAGGCCCGACTCAGAAGTGCAGCCTGCAGGTAAGGCACATTGCACTGTTTCTTTGTACTTATAATCTGCCCCACCTCAACAAATGGCTGAAAACACAGCATGCAGACAAACTGGAGAGAATGGGAAAACTGTGAAAAAGATTAAACTACTGTAGGCAATGCGTGTGCATGCTGCCAAGACATAATAAAGATTCAGTGGGGGCAAGCTGTGCATTTGTAACAGTGAGAATGATGAGGTAAGTCATTCTCAACTCATTTAAATGATCTCAGTTTACTTGCTGCTAATTCACAGTACATTTGCAATGGACCTGTTAACTGTTTATATAGTCACATCTCACATTCAGGCACAGTATAGTGTATTGTCTCATAATGTAAATGTTTAGCAATGTATATCACTGTATAATCATCATCACAGCAGTCCGTACAAACTGATAAATGAATCATCAGAATTCCTTTAGATATAGGTGGTTTTGTGAGATTAAAATTTGCAAGAATTTCAGGTTGAAGTAAACTTTTAAACAACAGTTTTACTTTGTTTAATTAATCAAATATTCCTCATAAAGCACAGTTGATTTGCACAAAATGAGTGCTGCAATGCATGATGAATTGTCATTAACTTCATCTTCTGATTGCCTTGACTTTGAATATTGCTGTGGTATAAACATTTCATCAGTCACATTTCCAAGCCATTATTCAACTAAGGGAGGCAACATTTTTATTTTTTCTTGGAAAACAGAAGTACAGACATATGGACGTTGTAGCAACAGGTATAAGTTTTCCCACAGAGCTTCTTCGTAGACTGCGAGGCTCCACCTTTAAGTTCAGACAAATCCAAGGTTGGACTGACTAAGCTATGTCAATGAATCAATAAAGCACCCTGTAATCTCTCTCTCTTGTTTGGTAACCAAGTCTCCGAGAAAGGAAGTAATGCCTTTGAACAGAGAGGATGCTGCAATCTTGGATCAAGGACGATGTGTTTTCTACAGGGTATTTTGTGGAGGTTGTTATCAACGCAGCGGGGGGAGGCTGTTGTGAGAGAAGAATGAGTGAGCAAGACAGACAAAGACGGACAGGGACAGAGATAGAGAGACAGAAATTAAGAAACTGTTGAAGACTCTTGTGAGACATCTGGATCAAACCACCAGCTGTGTAACATGTATACATATTAAATTCTTAAAGCAGCTATAATCAATATTTTTGAAATAACAATGGATCAAATAAGTATGTGTAATGTGAAAGGCATCACTTGTAATGATGAACTCACTGAAAATTACCAAATACTTGGAGTTTTATAGCTTCTTTCAGCTCACTGTTTTAGTTCACTCCCGCCACTCTCATAGTATTGTTGTTTCAGCCACAGTAGGGTCCTGTTTTAAGCAAAAACAGTCTAAAAGACAATTGTACGCTACCCGCCCAGCAACAAACAGCAGCAAGACTATATGTAGAGGTCTCCAAAGTCAGAAACGTTCAAATCCAACATATCCTCCTGGGGCTTTAAACCATAACAGCATGTCAAACACTCTGATTCCCCCAATTATGTTCATGACGAAGATAAACGGGAATAAATTAGAAAATAAATTAGTGAAGGGAATAAATTTGGAAGCTCGGTGCTGTTCATGTGTGCGTCTTACAGTTTAATTGAAGGTTTTATCTCTTTTTTTCATCCTTTGGTCAAAACTCCAAGACTAACAGTATTAAACCAAGTCATAGCAGTTTACAAGATTAAATTTTCCTTATTTCCTCAATATTTTGAAATTATTTAGTGAATACATTTCACGTTAAAATATGAATTGTGAAAATGTATTGCTTTGTGCAAACTAGCTGGGTTGAGCCTGTACTGTAGCCTTGTGTTTGAGTTTTCAGAGTTTATGGTTGTGGGAACACAAGCAGTTATTTTCCACCAAGGTCAACAACATAATTGGATTTCCCTTTAAGAGGAAAAATTCGCCCTTATATAATCTGAATACTGTTTAGTTCAGTCATCAGTTTTGGTGATATCCAGTGTGTTCCTAGGAGTTATTATGACTAGTTTTTTTGTGAGCCCATTTTCCACCTCAAACAGTTTGGTCTACTTTTGCCTCAGTCACTGATTTCCTGCATTTCCCACAGTGACTTTCAATGGCCTCAGAGAACAGGCTTCTCTGTACCGTACAGGTTCAGAGAGTAATCACAAAGGCAATAGATTTTTCCAGCTGAGAAAAATAGGTAATACAAAGAGGGATCAATGCTGTGGTGTTCTGTGCCAGCGTTCGTTCAAAGTACAAACAAAGAAATTATTTGTGGTGCTCTGTGAACACCTTGGCACTAAACTGAATCAGGATTAGGACTGGGATCTCTGGTGTGCAACCTAAGCTGAACTACCATGATGCTGCTGTTTGGTTCAGTTTCATGCTGTTCAGAGTCTTTATAGCTCGGCTGTGTCCTGCACATGGATAGTAGTTTTTTATTCTTTAATTTTGCCCAAGCGACTGAGAGATTTAACTAGCAGGCAACACAGCTGAAAAGGTTAAAGTAGTGAAAGTGGGATCTCTACTTGGATTTAGGGATTTTCTCCCTCTTTCTTTCCGAGGTATTGACACCATAACCTAACATTTATCATTGATAGTGGGAAACGGACAGTGATTCCTTTAGATAGCTGAAAACAAATTCCACTATCATGCATTTATGCAGCCACACTGAAAATATTGTCACACATTGTAACAATAGGCAATTAAATCCAGCACTAACAACAGTTGATTTCTATTGTTTTTGTGAGTTGTTTTGTTTTCCCTGTAAGACATGACATTTAAATGTATCCTCTGCTTATCTTTTTATGGAAAGATTCCAGGTTGTCATTTAAAAAAGGCATTAGTCAGAGGCACTAGATTTGGCAAATGTACTGTATCAATCAGCACAATATTCTCAAGCCACAATAATGCCATGATACAGGCCCAGCGCCAGGATGAAGTGACTGAGGGGGCTGTTAAAAAATTGCAAGGGGGCCATTTTTTTTCATAAAATGAATTGATTTAACCATGCAATATCCTCAGAAAGCATACAATCAGAGCACTCATATAAGAATGTAGCACTAGCAGAGCACTAAATATTTTTTGAATTTATAAATGATTCTCTGTCAAAATCAGCAGTGGGAGGCACATAGAAACAGCTGTTTGCGGCTTGCAGCTCTCTCTCTCTTTCTCTCTAAAATTATACTGCTTATTTTCCTATAGATACATAAAGCTTAAACAGAGGGGTGAAAAAATACAACTGAGGGGGATAAGCACCCTCGTGGCGCCGGGCCCACCATGATATACACTGATCAACATTAGATCTGACGTTTGTGAGTTTATACAGTGCCAGATTTACGAATGTTTCAAACAAATGTGCTTTTTTCTTTCTACATGATAAATATTCAACAAACCTGGCTAATTTGCAGTCCATCCACTGTGTGACATCTCAAAGTGTCCAACGTAGTCACACTTAATAACACATGTTGCAACCTGTCACTCATCATAACTCACAACTAATCATACACAGCAAAAACGGCCCTTTCAATTAGGCATGGTAGTAAACTATAAATTCATTATGATGTTTAAATATAAAACATATGAAATTATGTTGCTACTCTAACTCATCTGCAATTTCTTACAAATTTCCCTAACTTCTTTTTTGATCTTGATTTTTGAACTTTTGCACAAGTAAAAGTGTAAAAAAAGAAAAAAAAAAAGTGAATATAAAAATAAATGTATTTAAGGCATCAAAAGGAGAAGTACTCATTAGGCAGATTAACACCATTCAGAGTGTTATATCATTACATACTTGTGTATTATTGTAAGAAATGCATTAACATGTAAGCATGACTTTACTGATAGCCGCAGGAGGCAGAGCTCATTTTAAATGCTTTATGTACCTCTGGAAAATTTATTCTGTAATAATCCATCATATACTATCAGTTCAGTAAATACATTTGGTTGGCTGGTCTGGTGAGCAGTTCATGTCAGGGAAACAGAGGAAAGACAAGGTGTATCCATGGATATGTACATTTGCATCATGCTTATTTGCGGTGGTTGTACTTTAATATTTCCATTTTGTGCAACTTCATATATCTACTCCACTTCTACTAGGAGGGTTGAAGTCCCATCTATGCAGCCCTTTCATTCTAGTTATTTTACATCTATCTGTCACTGGTTTCTGTGTAGATTTAGATTTTACACACATAACACAGTATGATTAACAAATGAAATATGATGCATTGTTATAGATATCAATACAAATAGTACACATGAAGAAATGTGCAAAAATGTGTAATCTATAATTGTAATTATCTACAACTTGAACTGATTTTAAGTAAATGTAAGTACATTTTGCGGACAATACTTCTGAACTTTTACCCAATTAATTAATTTTGAATTCAGGATTTTTACACTTTACAGGATTTTTTACACTTTTGTAGCATTAATAATTTTACTTAAGTAACAGGTCTAAATATTTTTAAACCACTGAATTAGAGAAAAGGTGAAAATAAGGCAAGATGGAGTTATATAGCATGTAATTGTAATGGCATACTGTGTATTGGACAAATGACTTTTTGCAATACAGTACTGAACAATACTAAGACAACAGTTCTTTGATGCTGCCTTTACATTGGCAATATAAGTATGTGGAGGCGTACACCTTTCAGAACTGTGTAATCAAACTAAAACCATTTTTATGTCCAAACATATACACGTAGCTACAAATCAAATTTATATGTAGCACAAAATGAAGACCATCTGTTCCACGGCTGTATGCAATAAACTTCTTTTGAAATGATAAAAAAATGATAACATTATATATGGCTATCACTATCAAAGGAAGTGTGAACCCACATTAATCTCCATATTGATCCAAACTGAAAGTTTTTTTCTCAAGGACGTAGCGCTGCTTCAAAAATGTATG
Organism: Thunnus maccoyii; assembly: GCF_910596095.1. Classification (NCBI taxonomy): domain Eukaryota; kingdom Metazoa; phylum Chordata; class Actinopteri; order Scombriformes; family Scombridae; genus Thunnus; species Thunnus maccoyii. The sequence goes on along the minus strand of NC_056546.1, from coordinate 19,990,433 downwards.
CCGCATTATATTAAGCTTATCTTATTTACAATATTAGCGTTATCTGCGATAATTCACACTGAGGCATCTCCCTGAATGAATTTCACATTTAGCAAATAGATTTATCGTGGAAACACTTTATCTAGGAGATACCTCATTATACTGACACTTAATGAAGTCATGGAAAAATGAGTCGTTTTGCTTGCGTCCTCTGTCAACATTCAAACACTCACATAATCACACAACACAAAGATTATGGCAAATCTGGTATGCAGGAGCAGTACCGTATGTTACTCTTATCAGCATTGTTGGGAATGTATAATATATACAATATATGTACAGACATACACATGTAAACAAGAAAAATACCCATTCTGTAATATATTCTAAATCTGTCAGGCAAACGTCTCCAGTCAGACTTTCACTCGGCTGGTTGAGAATATTTGATTTTGTTTCCCTCAGCCATCTGAACCAGTGTGGTCAGCTCAGCCTGCAATTGTCAACCCTCCAATCACCAGTCAATGATACACTTCTAAGCCATCAATCATGGAAAATTACACAGTAATAACAGAAACATAGACGGAATAAGTATTTTAAAAGTTTGAATTTTCTGCTACTCAGTATAAACCTCAGCCAAAACGTTTCTAATCTAAGAAAATAAGCAGAGAAGCAAAATATGACTTCTTCAACTCAGGTGCCATGTCTCTGTTACCACAAAACGGTTTGGTTTTATTCTGTCATAAAACAGTACACATAACATACTTGTACAAATCTACACTCAACTTTAAAAAGATGAGTTAGCATATGTACTTTAGTTATCTGTTGCCTTGTACTCTGTGAGAGCAATTATGTACATGCCAATTTCCCCTAATTTCACTATAATTATACAGAGAAGTACATTAAGTTTCTTGTAGAAACATTAAATGATACAAATAGCCCAGTAAAGTGTTGGCAGCATGATAAATTATTAAAAGGCTAATGCAGTCTTGCACACTTGACCTTTTATTAACATAACTGCAGAAAATACTTTACTTAGTGGAAAGAGGAACAGAAATATGCTGATATGCTGATTATCTATTTTCATATCTTCTTCATGGATCATCAACTGGTGAGGATGCTGACTGAGAGCGGTAAGTAAAAGTAACAATATCACACTGTAAAAATACTTAATTGCACTGAAAATGTTACTTATGTAGAAGTACACAAGTTTTAGCCAAATGTACTTAAAGTACAAAAGTAAAAGTACCCAACTGCAGAACACTGGCCCCTGTGAGGGTTGTGGTATTGAATATCATCATTATTGTTTTACTGTTGTAGTTGCTTGAGATTTAGCAAATTTGAATGATTTTATATACTATTTTACTAGGTAGTAAAATCTTTAACAACTATAGCAGTCAGATAAATGTAGAGGAGTGAAAGTAAAATATTTCCCTCTGAACTGTAATGGAATATCAAGTTACATAAAATGGCGATACTGAAGTACAAGTACCTCAAATTACAGCACTTGAGCAAATGTGCTGTATGTAATTTCACCACTTCTGAGTGCTTGACACATGCAGCTTCATCATATGGGCTAGGCAGCCATAAAATGCATATTTAAGACCCCTTTTATGAGAGTCTTGTCTTAAAAGTCTGACTTACAGGGCAAACATTAGTTTAATAAGATAGTTAATAGTTGCTGCTGATAAAATCAGCAAAAGTTGTAATTTTAGATGGCAAAAATTATGTTTTTCCTGGGTCAAAATATAAGGCCTGCTTTTGTCCACCTCTGTCTGAAATCAAGGACCCATAATTATAAAAATCACTAAACATTTCAAGTTGTAAATCTTCCACTGCTGTCACTGTAAACTCCATTATGTGCCGTGCCCACCCAGTCTTCGATTCTGAGTAATAATGTTTTTTTTTGTCAGGTTTGGATAGCGGAAGGCTACAGAAGTGTATTGTATTGTGGGCGGACTTGGCGCATTCGACTCCTTTTTTGGGTTGTCTGCCGTCAGTGGGCTTCATTCCATTTCAAATTGTCGCCACTATCTCTGTTAAGAAAAGGTGTTTTATAGCCTGTGATTGTTGATTGCTCATTTAATTTTATATTCCCAAGAATATGTGGCTGAGGATATTTAAAATCATTTTTTTAAAAATAGAGTCTTCTTCAATTAATATTGAGTCACGTCATCCAATAAAGCACTCTAACTTTGTGTGTGTGTGTGTGTGTGTGTGTGTGTGTGTGTGTGTGTGTGTGTGTGTGTGTGTGTGTGTGTGTGAAATCTTGTACCATGGCCATATAAACGGGATGAAGACGGGGTTTTCAAACTGGACTTTACATTTCACATCCCTCATTTAATCCCTGCACTTGTCACTTTCATATATTTCATCAAACTGTACTGTGCATTGTGCATTGCTTCAACCTCCATTGTTACATAATTTAATTATTTATGCTCATGTCACATTTAATGTTTGCTCTTGTGACCTTGATATATTTCATACACTTCATTTCTTTGTCCATAGCACAGTCCATATTTCATTTGTACAGTCAATATTTCATTTCAAGTTTTATATCCCATTTCAAAACTATTACTATTCCATTCTGTAAATAGATTTTAAAATTTCAATTTACTTTTAATATTACTTTGTTTATTTCATTATTATTATTATCGACTTGCTTTTGTCCATTTTTATTCTTCTGTGATGTGTTTTTTGGGAGCAAACGCCAGAGCACATTCTTTGTATGCTTGCATTGGATAATAAAACAGATTCTGACTGAATGCACTACTGTATGTCATGCTGACATAAAATCCCAAAACCAAGAATCATAAAGACACAAAAAATCTCCAGGGTTGTGTAAATAGTAGCCTATGCTTGAATGAGAACGGGTTGGTCTTTTCAGCCCTAACACTAACACTAACCCATCAGGCCTTCTCCAAGTAGTAATGCCCTAGATTGTCAGCAGTACTGTAATCTCTGACAGTGACTCATTTTGGTCACTATTTCCACTAATAAAGAAAAAACAAACAAACAAACAAAAAGCTTCATTTTATATGTTGGGCCTTCAAAGTGCTCTCTGAGACTAGCCCTGTGATGTCTTGTGTCCATGAAATGAGAAAATTGTAACTTTGTCATAGAACTTCAAACTGTGTTTAAGCAGCTTGTTTGTTATGGATTAAAAACGTTTGTTCTGCCACATCATGCACGTATTAAACTGCCTCCTGAATGCTTACCAATATGTTAATAATTGCAGTAGATTAGCGGCTAACTTTCCTGCAATTAGAACTTATTTCAGAGCAGTTTCTATGGTAACATACTTTGAAAAGTCTACGTGAACTGTGGGGGAAACTGGTGCCAGGAACAGCACTATTTCTGGCCATAACATTAACCTATCTACCTACCTATATTGTTGAGCTATCAAGGACACTTTATGTTTTTGTGCTGAAAAAAGTTAAAGATATTGTTAAATGAAAACCTTAACATGGTGATAGTGTGGAAAATACTTCCGTGTGGGTCCTCCAGTCAGCCAATTGCAAAGCTTCAAATTCTGGATTTCAAATTCAAGTCATCCCTGGTGTGCTCTAAAATCTAAGTCTTTTTAATTGAAAGAACATCATCAAACAGTTACATAAAATAACACAAATAACATAACAGCTCAGATAACTAAACAACACAAAAGCAATGATTCAAACAACATGCAACTATGTGGTTTCAGCGATAGCAGCATCCTTAGCAACCATCATAGCAACAATAGAAAGCCTGCAAAAATCTTCATAATAACTGACAAACTAAACATCATATACATTCACTGACCTCAGATTATGAAAATAAAATGCACATATCTTGCTAGAAATGTTACCAGAACACATTTTCATGCCAAAACTCTCAAAATATTGCATTTTCCACTAAGAATAAAAGGAATGGCAGCCATTTTGTTTGTTTGAGCATACAGAAACTTGACAGTCATGTGATGTGGACACAGGCCAAAAGAAAAGAATAGGCCAAAAAAACATAGCCATCTCACAATTTTAGAGCCATTATTGTGAAACTAATGTGTTTTGTGCTGTGGACCAACGTAGCTATTAGACGTTTTGATGTGAGACTGGGTTGGTTGTGCAAGAACTAAGCCCTTGACAGGCATGGCAACAGTAACTAAGGGGAGATGAAGCTTAGTGAATGGGCCAATTCATGGACATTTAAGAAAAATATTCAATGTGATTAAGGGTCAGAGAGTAACAACTGAGGCCTTATGTGTCAAAGAAAGACCTGTGTATAAATGCATATCATTATGGAAACCACCATGCATGTACAGTAGACTTGAACTGCATCTGGATGTCAGGTTACACAAAAAAATCAGGTCAGTATGTGGGAACAGCTGCTGTAAAGGCATCAATCTCTCTATTCAAGCACACCTTTCCTTTCACTTCCACTGTGAAAGCACAGAAAAAATGTACAAAATGAATGTAAACACTGAGCCAACAGAAAACATTTTCAACAGAGGTCCTTTAGAAAACCCATTTGCATTCAGGTCAAAGTCATAAACTGTTGCTGTATTTTTTTTCTCTTTCTGAACCAAAATCAGACACACAGCAGTGCCAATCTCAATGTGACACACAGAGGTTCACAGAGGGGGGTAACGTCTCCTTTCTCCCCTCCCTGCCTCAATTCTTTGCCACTGCCCACATCCAAAACAACATTTCTAAATGGATCCTGTGCAAATTTGGCATCTCAGTGCACATGAGTTGTGCAGGGGACACTTCATAGTACATTAACCCAATTTCAGAGGATTAAATCCTGCCTCACTTCCACCACCACCCCCGACTCCCTCCCACCCTGAGGTCTACTCTCACCCCCTCTTGCCCTGTCAAAAGTCATGCTCCATTTCATGGCTGCGGTGTTCAGGAGCTCTCTGTCTGCTGCTTTGGCCAGGAAGATGTGAGTGAAGGAGGACATGAGTAATAACTAAAACCCCAATTTTCTCGTCTGAGACGGCTTTAAAACTCACAGCATGAGTGGAGTGTGGGTATATCATTAAGCGTATCTGGGTCTTGTGCAAACCCCCAGGCAGTATAAATGAAACCTCTCCTAATGGTCCAGAGAACCATTTAGAGCCAACAAATACATTGTCTCTGTCAACTGAAGGGAAATTTGAGTGTATCTATTGAGTCTATTCATTTTCTGCTGGTCATAACGCTGTTTCTCTACAAATGGACCTATACGGTAAAACGATTCTTTCAGAGGATAATCATGGGTTGTGGGTATGCTTAGATGTGTTTTTCCAGAGGCTTCTTTTTCCACAGCACAACTTCAATTGGATTCTTAAAAAGTGCAAAACGGGAACCTTAGTTTTTACTTATTTATTTTCTTGCTTTCTTCCCCAAAAGGCTCAAGCGCATTCTATAACCTCACTAACAAGCAGACGCCAGATATTTTTAAACTGCTAGTGTACACTTAATGAAATATTGATATTTTTCTTCTGTTCCCTGCGTCTGTCCAGCAAGATATTTCACCACTTACAGGAATAAATCAGATTTTTATATGAGCGGTAGTGATATTGATGTATAATAATAATGATAATAATAATAATAATGATGACGATAATACATTTCATTTGTACCGCACTTTTCATTCATAGTGAAACTCAACGTGCTACAGTTTTAATACCATAGAACACACAACATAAAGACAATAGTAATAAAAGTTAAGATGAAAAAGCCTTCCTGAATAGAAAGGTTTTTAGGCCTTTTTTAAAAGAGACTAGGGTCTGTGCTGCCATCAGATGCTTAGGAAGGCTGTTCCACCAGCATGGTGCAGTAGAGCAGAATCCTGGCAGCGCTGTTCTGAATGTACTGGAGCTTCTGGATGCTCCTGCCAGGGATCCCTGTGAAGAGTGCATTGCAGTAGTCCAGTATTGAGGAGATAAAGGCATGGACAAGTTTCTCTGCATCTGACAGGGTTAGAGAGGATCAGAGTTTAGAGATGTTTTTGAGATGGTGGAAAGAGGTTCAGCTGAGGGTCAAACCCAACACTCAGATTAGTGACTGAAGAGGAAAGGGGGATATCCTGGTCGTCAAAGGTGAGATGAGGTATGGGGGAGTCTGGTGTTGAGAGCTGATAAGGAGAGCTTCAGTTTTGCTGCTGTTTGACTGGAGGAAATTTGCACTCATCTATTAGCTCAGGCTACTGATCCTGTGGTCAGAGATATATCAGTCAGTTGGCAGTCTGTCAGACAGATATTAAAAGCAGCCAATGTGGCCAACAATGTTTTCAGCATCGGCAACAGAGCAGAGCATCTTTTGTGTATTTTCTCCTTCTTGATTCTCCTCTTAGACTTCTCTGAATTATGAAACTGTCCAACAAACAGACTTCCATGATACAGAGAGGTCTGAGAGGAGAATCAAGCAGCATCCTCACACACAACTCTGTGATGTATGTACTTCAGAGTCAGCCAGGAATTCAAGAAAAACCTGCGCAGAGTCATGTTTGTTGCAGCATATACTTTTTAAAATCTCTGTGGGCTTGACACCACCTCTCCCAGGGAGGCTGCTTGACTTGCAGCGGAAGCTTATTCTCGAATATTTTGAAAAATCTCCTCAGCGGTGTATTCATGCAAGAATGACTGAAGTATTGGACTTACATGAAATATGGTTGGAAATGTATTTTTCTCGCACGATTCCACACTCAGATACCCTTAATGTGTATCTGGCACAATGTGAAGCAGATATTGGACAAGGCCTCATGCCTAAATGACAAAATAAGTAGCTTGTCAGTGCCTTGACATGACCTCCAAAACTCATATGAGCTTTTTCTCAGCTGCCACCAGTAAGTCTGACTGAGTTTAGGCAACTAAAATGGTTAAATTTAGGGAAAGATCGCCTAAATGGTTTTAAGAAAGTGTTGATAGGAGATTGCAACCTTGTGTTCATGTACAACTGAATTTTTTTAGCAGACAATTTAAGTAGAAAATGTCGTGCTGATAGATTTTTTTATCAACATAATGAGGAAATGTTTATATTACACTTCCTTTCAGTGTTTATACTGAGTGTGCTGTATCTGCAAAATGTTCAGTGTCAATGTATTTTCATTTGTTTTCTCTGTTAGCAAGAGATTGTTGTCTTGCGTGTTGAAAAAATAAACTCCAGCACCAACATGAAGCACAAGCAGTATTTCTAGAAATTACATCCATATTGGACAAATCTGCACCTCAGGATTTATTTCCAACAGCGCCGAAGTACTGCGTTCTTTCTATATATCGAAGATTAAAATAAGGGCATGGAGGTCAGGGTGGTTTCATGCAGGAGACTGGTGTTTGTGTCCCCGTCAAAGCCTTCCAATTAATGTTTGTCTTTTTATTAATAGTAAACACTTAATTTCCCCCAAAGTTTGAAAACTGTTTAAGTTTCCCAACCTTAACCATAGTTAATTTGCCATTACAAAGACTCCCCCTTACTGTCAACCATACCACATTTGCTATGCACAGATATTATAGAAGGTGTTTTTCTATCACATGACTCAGTTATATAAATGACACAGTTTAATTTGTTTAAAAATGCTGGTGTTATTTTACTTATTAGAAAGCTTCTACAGAGAAATGATATTTTGCTTTAAGATATATTACCTCCTTTACTAAACACACATTCTTGTGTATAAACACAATCAAAACATAGAGACAGTTACATTTACTTTTTTTCCTCAGACTTACAAAAAAAGTGTATATGACTATAAAATAATGTTATACTGGTAGTTATAATACAACAGTGCCATTTTAATTAATGCAATCGTGCCTTCCCGCTAAATCACTCTTCTTTGTTACAGTTTATCATACATGAATATTATTTGAAGGGGGAAATAAGAACATGGGAAATTATTGTAAGTGATCATGTTATCTTCAGCGTACAGCCTATGGCAAAAACATTGCATTTTCCTATGGTGATAAGCATCAGCTGTGGAGCGACTCTTGTTTCCTTCATTGGAGGAGGACGGATGTTTGAATCTCTCTCTGATAAGACAGTGTAGAGACACACCTATTGTGATCACTGTGAGATTATGCAGAATGTTTACAAAATACTTTAACTGGCTATACATATTATACTGAAGTTCTGAGAGCATATGAGCAAATGTAATAGTAGAGTATGTAGTGTTTTATGTGAGTGTCTTAACACAGGTTTACATTTTTATCTCCTTATTTGAGATTAACAGAATAAATATTTTCAAAACTGAAAACCGGGTTTAATTTTCATGTTATCTGATCAACTGATAGCTTCCCTCTCAAAAGTTATAAAAGCTGGTGAAGAATTGACATCTGGGTAAATTGGAAATCAGGACAGACTATTACTAATGTAATTGGTTGATTATATTGCGCATTATAAGTGATGAACACTAAGTGGCAATATTAATTTGACTCATGAATGCCACCTCAGTATAAATGACACCAAGGAACAATGAGGAAGTATATGCATGGAGCAGTCGGTGTTTCTCTGTGAGGAAACAAAACAGTGTTATCAGTGCGTTAATGAAAAATCACCCTGAGCTGCTCTATTTGACACTAATAACATAAAAACCTATATCCTGTAAAAGTTTAGTTTAATTTAGAATTCATTTCCTGCCTGTTGTGTTGTCATGCATCCTACAGCTTTTCCACCTGGCAACATACTTGTGTAATTAGGATGTTTCCACGTGAATATGCAGAGGATGCAGGGGGTGGACAATGACATGAACACCTGTACAACATATTGTAGCCCAACACAATAACCTTGCAATAAATACCACCTTTGTGAAGCTTAATATTCAGTTTTTCAGCACTGCTGCGACAGTGTCATCCCAAATTGAACACTATAAATGTCGCAAAGGCAGTATTTATTGCAGGGCTATTATATTGGATTGCATGATATTATACAGGTGTTCATGTTATTACATCCACCCTCTGTACTGTGGCAGTTTTGAATTTGAAGGTGTTTTTGTGACATTTTGCACTAAATTGCAGCTCAGTCAGAGACACTTATGTGAAAGTCCAACTGAAATTAAACTGCCTTTTTTGTCTACTACAGCATACAAATCTGCTTTGTAAATCCCTTTGTCCTGTTTTCTCCTTTGAGAAGGAAAGAAAAAGAGAAACCATAAGGAATTTATATCTTTAATTTTATATTTGTGCCCCCCCCCCCCCCCCCCCCTCTCATTTTGCATTATTTCCATTAAATACCGTTCCATCATCCACTAGCTGGAGTCCTTATTTTGATACAGCAAATCAAATCTTTAATAAATCAATAACATTCAATCATAGCCAGAGCAGACAGTCACACTGAGCCTGATAGCATCCTGCTACACAAAACAAGAGCCCAACTTTGAACAATAACCCGCATTAGCCTTCCTACTGAAGTCTCCTTCTTATCTAACTCACAAACATGAACACACATCTTTGTTGAACAAGCTACAAAACATTCACCGGGGAACCACTAATGTCAGTTAGCAGGCTAGATAGCTAATTAGCTGCTCTGCTGTAGCACATTAAACAGCAGTGGTAGAGGAAGTACTCAGATCCTTTACCAATACAAAAATGCAAAAAACTCCATTAGAAGTAAAAGTCCTGCATGAAAAATCCTAGTTAAGTAAAAGAATGTAAGTATTACTGGCAAAATATACTAAAGTATTAAAGTAAAACTGCTCATTTCGCCCCTCTAACTGATTTTATATTATATATAACATTAGATTATTAATACTCAAGCATCAGATCGAGTTTGAACTACCTCATATACAGTTAGCTAGTTTAGTCCAGTGGTTCTCAACATGGGGGTCACGCCCCTCCAAAGAGTCACCAGATAAATCTGAGGGGCCGGACGTTAAGGAATTTACATTAAAAAAAAAAAGTTGTACAGTTAGATTTGGCAGTTCTTTAAGGGAGCGCTAAAATAATCATCAATGAGGATTATGCTGGAGAACTAATTTAACCTAATAAACATGGACATCAATCAAAAATACCAAAAATGTTGCACATAATGAGGAGGCTGATGTGTTGGACTCCTGCATGAATATGATTGAACGTTTCTAGTCACAGCTGAGAATGAGCCAGTGATTGTAAGGCATGAATAAAACTGCTGATGCCAATCTGCTGAACTAACACTATGCTCCATTTGAGTTTAAAAATTGCAAGTTTTTGGAAAAAAAATTAATACTGTTTAAAAGTCACTAATGCTCACCAACAAATATCTATTTAGTTAAATTTTCACAGTTAAGAGGGAAACACTTTGTGGAATTTAATCTTTAATGCTAGCTTTTACAAAGGATAAGAACACTTTATACATTATGGCTCCAATGAGTATACTGAGATTTGCGTAATAGGTTGTTTGTGTCTGGTCCAGTCCCTTTAGCACCCCTACCTTTATCACTCCAACTCTTTTATTTCCTGTAACACTGCATCACTTCCTCACTGTCTGCTTGTTCTCTGCTTCCTCCCACTCTGAAGGCAACACTCCATCTGTGATACTGAGAGGCTTACACTCTCTGCCAGTGTTGTCCTCTCTTGAGGATTCAGACAATGTCAAAGTGGAGCAAGAAGGCAAAGGGTAAAGAAGATTGCCATTGATCCTATCCATGCAGACAATGACTGTGTGAGAAGACCCTATACTCTGGGTGGACCAGTCCAATCTTTAGCCATACATCCTCACCTCAGAGCCTGTGAACTTCTTTGTACACACTTATCCCTGAACAGCTTCTATTTACTTATCTCACACCAATAATAGTGTAGATCAACCAAAAATAAACTAAACTTAAAATTTATAAATTTATAATTTATTTATCCAGTTTGGGAACAAATATAATGAGATTATAAATTAATTTTGCTCACTTGAAATAAATTAAGTGGTGTTTTTATGTCCTAATTGAATGTGCGTAGTAATAGAATATTCTTCTGAGCAGGGATGTGCAGAGAGCCTAGTATTTGTCTTTGTATCTGTATTTGTTAATTTAGCAAAATTATTTGTATTTGAATAAAAGTGGATGGAAATAGGCATAACAATCCTGTTTTTACTTTTATTACACTTCCAATTTTAGGATAATAAAGTGTTAAAATAAATGTTCTTCAATAAACCATTTTGCAAAAGGAGGGTTCCCACCTCTGGGTCTCGAACCCTAGTCTCCAAGACCACAGACGACAGCGCTGACCACTGATTCAAAGCTAAGCCAAAGGGCTCAGCTCCACCAGACACACAGACCTGCAGCTATTTATACATCCATGACACAGACACAGACAGCAGAGTGGAAGAGAGAGAGATGGAGACAGCGACGTAACCTTGTTACACTACAAGTACCGACTTGCGTGGTTATTACTTTTTTTTTTTCTCCCTGAAAACAAATAATTTAAAAAATATTTGTACAAAATAAATATTCATTAAAACCCACTATTTGTGCTTTTCTAAATACCGTATTCGGATTTGGCTCCACCCTTACTCCTTCTGAGACAAGATATTGCTTCAGGATATAATGCAGAGTGAGAACCAACTGGATCCGTTAGGGAGAGAAAGTAAGTTTGATATGGTGATGTTTTAATTGGCTGGGATTTGTATTTATTCCTAGATTGGGATCCCACAATGGGATTTTTCTTTTCTTTTTTTTGTAAGAATCTGTCATTGCCAATGAGAAAATGAGTCAGACTCAAACATTTATTATTGGCTTGTTTTAAAAGTCAGAAAAAAAAGTAATCTGTTATTATTTTCAAAACTGTCGTATAATTTTGTTACCCTGAAGTGTCAAAAACATAGTTATTACATGGATAAATTAGCAGCTTGCTAATATTACAGAATATCATATGAATTCATGATCTTCTGTCAAGTTTTACAAGGCCAAATATATGTTTTTAAATACAGAATAACTACTGGACATAAAGGCTCAGCAGGGATATTCCCATTCCACTCCCACAATACAAACTTTTGTGAGTCATAAGGATGGATACTGGAATATAGATTTACATGAAAGAGTACAATGAAGTGATCTTGACTTTTTTAATGTTTCTGTGATTCCTTTAGCAGGGGTTAAAGGAGTACTTTGAACTTTACCGTTTGTCTGTATGACTCTGTTTTTTAAGATACTTTCAGTCAAAAAACCTTTCAAGTGTGCTTCCTGATTGTTCTTTAAAGTCAATGTCAACTGAACATTTTCCCTTGAATCCATTTATAGCTGGTGAACAGTTTCTTTCATTTGTATCAGATAACTTGATGATAATAAAAAAAATGAAATCTCAGTGCTCTTGTGAAATAATAATAGATGAATACTGTTGGATGGTTGGTTTTTCTCTACTGAAGGACAGAATCTAGTGAAGCATCTACCGAGAAACATATTTCAGAATAAAGTATTTTAAACAACTGTGTTGCCAATATGAACTGAATGAAATCTTCCCAGGATCAGCATTACAGAGTTTAGGAGGTAAAACCTTTCCCATTTCTTTCTGATAAGTCCTTGAAAACATGAAATCAATCATTCTAAAAATGTGCTCTGTAAAGGGGGCTACTGCAAGAAAAATAAAAAGAAACATTCTTGACACAAAGTGCTAAGAGCTCATGCTTTACAAAAACTGAAATTTACACAATCAAAAAAGTAACTATTTTTTTCATCATATAGCTGAGAATATGCGTAATACCACCATGAAAGTGCAGTAAATGCTAAGCATATGTAGTCATTTCTTATCAACATTTACATTCATACATAATATTCTTTTACATTTCACAAGCCACATAGAAGCATTAAAGATTTATGAAGCACTGTAAAAATTAAGATGCATGTTATTCATAGAAGCCCACAAAATGCTTATATATCTATTACACATTATTTGTTAAAGAATCATGATTAATAATCAGAATCAGATTAAAATGAGCTTTATTGACCAACTCTGTTTATACATACAAAGCATTTGACTCCAGTTTCTAGTGGTTCTCAATGTGCTCACACACAACAATCTTCAGAAAGATACACATGGACAACAAGCCAAACAAAGGTAATTAAACAAAAACATATCACTATTGTGTACAAGCAAGTGGGTGAAAAAATAGATACATAAATATAAAAACAACAAGTGGACAACGACATACAATTTCTATGTACATACTGTTTCTGTGAACAGGACACAAATAGTGCAAAGGTGTGAAGAGTGCAAGGAGTGCTGAAATAAATACTGAATGGGTTAAAAAGTGATATTAGTTTATGTACATACAGTAGGTGGTTATGTACAGTATATACAAAGCCTGCTCAAATATACAGTCATGAATGATATGTATACATTTTATTTCATGTTTTGTATTTTAAATTGAAATAAATATGTATAATTTGGAGTTACAGTGAGTATTATAGTGTTACAGGGTTACTGCACAGAGACTGAGTTAACACTTTATCAGAGTGACGACAAGAGGAAAGGAGCTGTTCTTGTGTCTGGTAGTTTGGCGTACAATGTTCTGTAGCGTCTACCAGAGAGGAGAAGTCGGAACAGGTTATGTCCAGGGTGTGAGGGGTCTGCATTGATTTTCCTTGCCCGTTTCCTGACTCTGGATGTCCTGGGTGGTGGGCAGGTCGGCACCAATGATCTTTTCTGCAGACCTGGCTGTGCGTTTTAGTCTGTTCCTGTCCTGACTGGTGGCTGATCCAAACCAGACAGTGATGGATGTGCATACGAGATAGGAACAATTTTAAGAAATGACTACCAGTGTGTTAAGACAATCACAAATCATTTTGACATCTTCACATGACTACTGTAGATCTGATAAATCAATAATTACAACCTGCTACATGTTCATATGTATAAATCTGCTTTTTCACTTGCTCTCACTCTTTGAAAAAGCATGAAGCATTCAGCTATTTGTCTGTTCATATCGCCAATTGCATGTCTAGACATCTGGTTTGTGTAGGACTTACAAAGCAAATCCTCAGGTGTACTGGAAGTGATATATTCTCACTTGAGCAGCAGCTTGAACAGACACCTGTTTGGAATAAACAGAGTAACTTGGTAAACATGAGCATTGAGCAGCAATAGCCAACATGGCCAAACAGACAGATAGGAGTAACACCTACAGAAACCTCAGTCCACAGAAACTCTACATACAGTACATCACAGTGAACTCCCACACTGTCTGACTGACAAGTGATCTCTGACAGATGCAGTGCAAAAATACCACAACAATGACTGCTTAACTTAAGGATGTCGCCAAAAGAAAATAGACACATTAGTGAATAAACATGATAGAATATGATGCAATTCATTTGATAATAATTAGATGTCAAGTTATTTATTTCAGAAAAAGCAGCGTTTATATATCTTAGTAGAAAATAAACATTTCTAATGACTTAAATCTTCATTTGCAATGAAACCACTGGCGTTATATCCATGCAAACTCGAACAAAATATAGAAAAATCAATATATAAAATAACACAACATCCCCACTATAAAAACATGGGTATAAACAGTTGATATAGTCAAAACAGTGTCAGACCTAAAGTGAAAAATCAAGTGATGTCCAACACTATTGGGAGGCTGTCAAACCAGAAGAGATCCGCTGTCAAGTCACCAAACACAGTGAGGCAATTTACAAAGACTGTTACTCTCTCCCAACTTTCCACACTGCAACGGGTAACCAGGCAACGCAAACTCTCTGTTGGCAAGGGAACAAGTTCCTGAACTCAACAATTTGATTTTTCGACACAAGTTTGTCTTTGTTGTCTTTCTCTCCTCTTTGTTCCTACCTCTGCCCTTAAACCTTTTCCCTTTAGCTGTTAATTCTTGTACAAACACATACATTGAAGATTTAAAGTTTTTTTTTTTTTCACTACAGTTTTAGAGTATCATGTTTTGTTATGTTGGTGCAATAAATTCAATTTTTAAGGTTCCATTTCATTTGCTTGTTTTACATTTCAATCTGTTCCCTACAATTGTTTCTCCCAACTACACAGTTGTTCAAGAGAAAATAATGAAATTCTTCACGGTATCTGCACCCTCGTTTCTGAAATATGGATTCTGTTCCTAATCCAGTAATCATAAACTAGTTCTGCTGTGTCACTGAATCTCACATCTTAATCACCAAGGCCTGATGTTGAATATATCTTAACAATCCACTTTGTTTTACAGCATCACAACCAAGTCAATTGGTTCCAAATCATAAAGTCCTTGGATGCAAGGAATGATTGAGTCCCTCTGGCTTCCAGTGATTGGATTTAGAAGTCCTTGACTGTACATTTTATTGGTTGCTGGCACTGATCTATAGAGTGATCAATAGCAAGAAAAAAAGACTGACCTTGCTGAAATTGTCCACCTTGGGTTCAAGTGAGGATGGAGGGGCTCGTGTGCTCCCCAGGTCAAAGGTTAACAGGAGAGCATAAACCCAATGGCAAATTCATAGAGAACGGTTGGTTTAATGCATGAATAAACAGGCAGTCAACCAGTGAGCCACAGCAAAGCAAAATCTTGTATCTTGCAATTATCCTTTTATGTTTTGCAGAGGAACAAAGTCATATCTAAAATAATTATAAATATAACAATATTTGATTCTAGGAGGTTAATATACCCATTCCAATCTGCGGCATGTAAAAGTTCCTTTATGTGGAGAGAAATTTTCATCTTGATCTCACAAGGCCATTCAAGTGGAACATTGATTTGGAATCATTTGACTCCTGCAGTAAAGAAATATTTTCATTTCTGAAAGAGAGAAGTTTGCTCTTATTTCTATAAAAGGAATGTGTGTTATGAGAACAGAGGTAAGACACAGAATGAAAGATATGTTGTGGAAGTGATAAGCAGTTGTTTGGACTGCATGAATACGACTTAACACTTTGCACATGGAGAGCAGCTTAAGCCAAACAACTGTACAGCTGTTTATCTGATATGAAACAAATCTGTTAGCATAGATCATTGATAATGCATGAGTGTAGCTAAGTAGACATTTATAAATCATAAATAATTTAAGAAACAGTTAAATAAATAAGTAAATATGTTCTGAAAAATGAATCATTTGTAATTAAGAGTTAAAGTCGATAGCCAAGCTAGCAGCCCCATGAGGCTGTAATGCTCGTTACACACCAGATAACAAAACTGTTGGACAGATGCTGGAGAGACAACTGCCAAACCCACTACTTTATTTGATTTTTTTTCTAAATTGGGGTTTCCTCTTTACAGACGTCACTGCAGGACATCTTAGGCTCAGCTAGTTAAGCTCAACTCTACACTGGCAGACTTGGTTCAAATATCAGTCTAAACTGCCAGGCTCAACTGTCAGTTTCATCACAGCAAATAGGCAAACACACTCCCAAGATGTCTGGATAAGATGGTGGTTGCACATGAAGCAAGGGTAATATATGTCCTCCCTCATATTTTTTTTTTCCTCCAAGAATTGCTTGCTTCCAGCATAAAGTCCAAAACTCACTGCAAGGTGCACAGGTCAGATGTGGTAGGTGTGCTACAGTAAAAAGCTTTGCCTATAAATGTAGTCTAGACAAGTTTAGTTTAAATGTACTGTATATGTTCGTATGCAAGCATGCTAACACTGTCACTGCTAGGTTTCAATATAATACTTAGCTTGTTAGCATTATAGCACGTTAACTAGCAAGTTAGCTTTTAGCTTAAAAGTCTTGTTGACAGGACAAGAAATTGGTTGTTAAAGTTTGAGGAAGCCTGTCATGAACTGAAATGTTGGACAGATTGACAACTTGACTTGGGTCCACCTTGACCAAAGCGTTGGACTCATTGACAGTATAATGCACCATGTGACAGACATCACCATCCCTAGATTGGTGCTGTGGCTGAAAATAATACAGCTCTTTGTGAAGCAGATGTGAAATAAATAAAACCTTTGAAATAAAAATTCAAATAATGTTTAACAATGTTTTCACATATGATCTTATGACTCTTGCAACTTTGGCTTCCTCTCATGTTATCCTCAATTTGTTTTCATCTTTCTGACCCCCAGAAAACCTTGCAGGCTTTGCTGCCTTGCTTTATGCAAATCAGATGAAACCAATCAGAATCGTATGTGTGAGAGTCGTATGACAGAAACATACATGCATGGTGCTGGCTTGTCTCATGGAAATTACTTGTACCCTTCCGCTGCGAGGGTTTTGACTTTTACTTGAAGAGGTTGCTAGGCTATTGTCAGCTATAATAGCCTGCCTTATGCTTGCAGCTAATGTAGGCATTTTGCTAATATGCCAGTGATTCTAAGGAGACTTCAGGTGAAAAAGTCAAATATAATGTGTTATGGCTGCTTGAGTGGAAATAACCTTTTTGCAGAACCATCAGAAATTCCTCTAAAGCTGATGGGACACACAGAGTCTCCTTTGGATCAACCTTATTCCAGCCCTGGACAGGTGCCTGGATGTGTACTGCGCTATAAACGTATAAAAAAAATTGGCAGGCAAGCAAGGCCAGGCTCGGGAATCTTTGGCAACCATTTTGTGATGAGTCATCGCAGCCATAGGCTTCTAGTATGGAGATATAAAAAATCTTAAGCACCTCAAAAGTAAGGACGTTTGAGTAAAATTCCTTAATAAACTCTGAGATGCTACACTTCACATAAAATTTAACTCCAGGGTGCCTTAAAACAGAATCTAAAAAATAAGTTTTGCCTTTAATATTGTATAACAGAAAAGAGGAGCTAAACCTCAAACCTGGAAACTTTCAGAAAACATGAGCATTACTGTGGATTTTCAAGGGAGGTAACAAACAAAATGACCAACCCATGGGGAAAGATCCCTGACACCAGCCCAAAGTAGTTAGCATCATACCCTCCAATATCAAAACCATCAAGACAGGGATGACATAAAAGACGAAATATCTAACAACACATTATCATGTGCAGACGTCAGTGAATGACTTTAAAAGGGCACTTTCAGCGTGATTAAAGATTTCCTGCATATCCCTCCTGTTAGAATGTTTTTTCAAGAGCTTTGATCGCATTACATACTGTTTGCTATTCCTCCTTCATGTTTAAAGTACATTAAGCACATCAGCTGAAATAAAGACTAAAGATCCCCTCCAGACATTTTTTATGACATGAAAAATATTCTGTTTTCAATAGTATTTTCTTTCTGATTTAGTTTTTCAACAAAAAGTTCAAGTGAAAAATCCAGAGTCTATGAATATGTAAATATCTTATGTCTCAAACATTTAGCTGTTGGACCTAAGATGTCTCAGCACAAATACTGTGCTGGAGGCTTCAAATTTCCCCATCAGTTAGTTTTATAATGGACCATGACTGGCTTCTACCAATTTGTAGTGTAAAAAATAAACAAAAAAATCCAGCTTTAATATTGATTTAATTTCTATGTATCATTCCTGGCAGAAACATCTGGTTTGTCTTTCACCTTGAAATAAATGTCATTATGCTGTATGGATTTGAACAAGAGTCAGTGGATCCAAGAGGATAAAACTTAAAATCCAAAAGACATCATGCTCAATTGCAAAAGACGTACCAATAAATAGGGAGGTCCAGTAACTTGATGACTTTAGTATAATGGATACACAATGCAGACTTCATTTCATTATCTCAAGTTCATGTGTGTTTTCTTCAGAGCTTAATTAAGTCACATTGCATAAATAGCTTTCAGCCAAATGTAAAACTCTACATATATATATAAAAGCAATGACAACTATGAAAATTTTAAAAAGACTATATTATGGGTTATTACTTTTATTTTTGTTTTGGTTGTTCAGGTTAGTGTTATTATACCACGGCTTAGCTTAAAAAAAACAAATCACCCAAGGTGCCACCCAGTGGGCATGCTAAATTGGACATACCAACAACATGACTGTATAGCCTACAGGTGCATGCTGGGTCTGGATTAAATGCTCATGGTAGATCACTTAGTGGTGATTTGTGTCATAAGTGAAATGTGCACAGCTTTTCTGCCTTCTTTGACAATCCCTGTCATATTTCTGATTGTGAAGCGCTTATTCTCCCTGCACAAAAATATTTAACTATTTGAGCAGTGGATTACGCCATATTATGCTCTGAGAATGACCGAGCAAAGAAGTTGGACTGAGGGCATACTGTGCAGGACTTTGTAGAGCTCAAAATTCATAGCATGTGGTTCAAATAGGTTAGTACAACAATACACTTGTTTTACTGTCACTAGTTACTGATGGGTTGTAACCCATTCTCTAGAAGAGAAATTCAACTGCTGTGTTGCGTAGAGACGTAGCATTGCATGTGTGCACTACAGTGTGAAAAAAAAGGAAAAGCAGTTGCTTTGTGTTTGAGAGCTGCACCAGCTCTGGTGTTTACATTGCTACATCTACTGTATGTGTTGTCTGGCTTGGCGATGCTCTCTTCTGCTGTTGATTGTATAACAATTGAAGGCCTATTTGATTCACGAAGGCCTATTGCGTGAGTTTTTTGTGCTTTTTTTATGAATAATTCTAGCAAGGCTATACCCAGGAAGGGGGTTATAAAGTAATTTCTAGTATTTTGTTGTATGAATAGAAAGCAAAGTGCCTGTCTATAGAAAAGAAATTCACAAGCTGCAAATGGGGTCACAGGGCCTGGTTTGATCTTGCTCCACTTGTGTGAGAGTCTCGACATCTGTAAAAAAGGTTGTTATCAATCACAACACTAGTTCATCAAACCCCCAGCATTTGAATAGAGAATTTGGACTCAATATGTAAGTAGTGCTTAACAAGTGATGTTAGAACATTTACATCTGACCACAAAAAATGAGTGAAAAGAATGAAATTTTACAAGAAATGCAGCAAGTGGAGAAGAAAAGGGAAGAAAACTAGAAACACCGCCTCACAGTTGTATGCCTCTGCCAACCAGTCAAGTTACAGTTTACATCCATGTCTGTTCAGACTCATATAATGAGTTACCTGATATAATATTTATATGTATGTGTTCACATGCTTGGCCAGTAAAGCTTATTCTGATAGAACACAAAGTTTTAGCCGTGACAGTAGATGATGTTTCAGATATGGATGTCGCTGCAAAGAAGCTACAAATTCTAAAACATGGATGCTTCACACACATCTTCAACCCGGCAGCGCAGAAGATCTAAACAATCACCACAGTTTCAAGCTGGGCACCCAAGATTAATGTCACCAATTCAGTATCTGAACAAATGTGAAATATGGTCACAATCTCCCCTCCTGTTCCTGAGTTATATTGTTGATTAATGGCCAGAAAAGTGTTTTTGCAGAACATTATAATGTCACAGTGAAGTTGACCTTTGACCTTTTGGATATAAAATGTCACCACTTTATTATTTTGTCCTATTAGACATTTGTGTGAAACTTTGTCATAATTAGCAAATTAATTTTTCAGTCATGGCCAAAAACATATTTGTAAGGTCACAGTGACCTTGACCTTTGACCACCAAATTCTAATCAGTTCATCCTTCAGTCCAAGTGGACGTTTGTGCCAAATATAATGAAATTCCC
Source organism: Thunnus maccoyii (assembly GCF_910596095.1). Lineage (NCBI taxonomy): Eukaryota > Metazoa > Chordata > Actinopteri > Scombriformes > Scombridae > Thunnus > Thunnus maccoyii. The sequence goes on along the minus strand of NC_056546.1, from coordinate 19,970,076 downwards.
TCCAGGTGTTCCTGATATCGCATTCATGAGATTGGGCCGGATGTGAGGTCACAGTGACCTTGACTTTTGACCTTTGACCACCAAAATCTAATCAGTTCATCCTTCGGTCCAAGTTGACATTTGTGCCAAATTTGAAGAAATTCCCTCTAGGTGTTCCTGAGATATCGTGTTCATGAGAGAATGGGACAGATGTATGGCTGAACAGACAACCCGAAAACATAATGCCTCCAGCCACGGCTGTCGTCGATGCCGAAGTATAAAAATGAATCTGGAGACAATGACTACTATCACACATGAAATAACTCTGACTATCGAGGAATCCTTATGAAGGCTCCAAGGCATACAAGCTGAAGAAATTTGACAGAGACACTAAAGACCACTAAAATGGCACTGTTTATAACCTGCAAGGCAAGAAGATGAAATTCTACTCTTAACAGAAAACACAAAGTTTTGAGCAGACTACAGAAACAGAAGCCACGGATCACAGTGACTCACAGCGACTCTGATACCTTTCAAAGCAGAGAAAGAAAACCTCAACCCCCCCTATTAAAAGCAAAAGAATGGAGACGAGGTTCAAAGATGAGGATGATTGACAAAGATCAGACTACAATTGCTGAAGAGCATGCAATGATGGACATCCCCATTGTCCCTTTATTCAAATTATCTGTGTTAAATGAGTGTATTAAAGATTTAAAAAATGTCAGTGCACTGGTTCATGTACTGCAATGTACTGTAAAACAGTTGATATTGAGAGGATGAGAAAAACTAAAATCATGCAGAGTTAGATAAGGCTGTAGATTACATGATATTATAGCGGAACCCACTGTATAAATTTCTACACTGCTTGATAAATCAAGCCCAATACATTTTTACTCCCACAGTGTGCTCAAACCACATGCTGTGTATTTGTTTGGGAAACCGGGTCATTGCCTTGATCATGAAAGCTTGTACATGCTGTAATAGACCGTGATAAATTAAACTCACTTTAACAGCTTTCAAGCCATCATCTGCATTTTGGTGACGTTCTCTCAAAGCAAGCTCTATCCTCTTATTCATTACAGTAATCTACATCCCAGTCTTCTGGACTGGGCACAGAAAAGGTTCATTAAATCGCATTTTCAGATATTGGATCACATTTCTTTCGCAACTGGCTGAGCAGAGAAAAGGAAAAAACGTGACCTGATTAACAAGTATGATTCTTATAACTCACAAATCATGTGAAGAAAGAGACAGATAAATTGGAAGATGTAATTTCAACAGCTTCCTGGAAGATTATCACACCTGAATATTTGATAGCCTCTCTTCTTTGTATCCGATAGATCCATTTTTTAAGCACATGTTTCAAACACCTTGAATAGACAGTCATCTTTACTCTTCTACTGTTATCAGCAGCATGATAAAAATAGACTCAGCTCATTGGTTAATGCTGATATGTGGTTTCATCTTTAAAGGAATAGTTTATTTTAAATAGCTTGCCATATTCTGCACAGTAATCCAAAGCTGTTACCTGCCTGCTCACAAATCTTTCCACGCTACTCTGTGGAAAAGGATTAAAAAGCACAACACACTACCTGCACATGCAGTGGCTGTACGGTAGAAGTCATGCTTGAAAGGTGTTTCTCCTCTGGTTTTTACTCAAACAGTACTTGCAGACATGTCATAGTTATGTGATATGTGTGGATATACTGTATGTGTCCACGTTCACTCACAGACAATTCATCTGTACTGTATCAAACCCATGTACAACTATCCTTCTGTGATCCTTTGGGTATATTTGTTGATTCACCACACAGAGGGAATGTAGTATTGATCTGCTAAGCTGTCTCACTTTCTACAGCTCAGACTGAAATGACGGCTTACTGACTGATTGCCTTGCATGCAGCGCCTTCCGTAAAGCTGGGATCCGTAACGTTAAAAGCACAACTATACTTTTTTTTTCACAACACGTCCTGTTTTCTCCTTTTAAAAAAAACTGAAAGTAAAAGGGAGGAATTTATATGTGTATATTTTGGTTTCATGCATTAATTCATCAAAATACGGCTAGTTCTCCATCCGATGGAGAGCTTGCCGATCAAACTGCCTCATTTTAAACCAAATTTGTGTGAAGCAACAATGTCAGTGTTCAATAATAGGCAGAGCAGATGTCACACTGACAAACAGCACAACACAAGAGCCACAGACTCACAGGTCTTGTCTTGCACCTAAGCTTGTTCAACTAGACACTAAACAAACAAGTGCATTGTTAACATCAATTTGCAAACTTAAAAGCAGATAGACTTTCCTGCAAATGTCACTTCAGTTTGTTTATATGCTGGTGTAGTCCTTACTCTTCAATACCACTGCTAACAAAACATTGTCTGCCCATACATTGTAAACTGCAGCACTTTTGTCTGCTTTGTCTCTCACTTCCCTGCTCAGTCAGCCAGCTGCTGGCAATCAAACACAGAAATTCTTAAATATTTCCCCAAATATCATTTTAAAAATGGGATGGAAAGCAAAAATGGATGACCGAATGTGGTGGAGTACTGTGAAACAACAGGCTTTCACACAACCTTCCACAAATTGAGTATAGATACAGCCCAGGCTCATTTTTATCACCAGAAATACCTCGAGGCAAAGCAAAATAAGCGGCGCCTAGTTCATCCCCCAGCCTTCTGACCCTCAAACAAGTAAATTCAACTTTGTTCATTTTTGTAACAATTGCAGTGGAAAAGAGGTAGATTTAATTTGTTTTCGTTCTTTCAATGATTTCAGTCGGGCTCTGCATGGGTGCAGGTAAATTTAGCCTTGGCCTCTCAAAAAGTCTTGGGATTGAGTAGATATTAAGTAAACGGCAATACAACGATTTCCATTACAGCTGTGAGAAAACCTAAATGCTGCTTTTATCTGAAACTCATCATCTTCAATCCACAATTACCTGTCAGCACTTGCACATCATCAGCTACTCAGAGGACTCAAATCCAGCTTTAGAGACTTAAAGGTCTCTAGGAAACCGGCGCTTCAACTGCACAGCAAAATTAGTTGAAAAGATCAGTTCAACAAGGAATATTGCTTATCACAAAATTTGCAAAATCTGTATCACTCATCCTTGCTTTGTTACAGTTCAGTAACACTTACACATTCTCTTGCTCACATAATACTCATGTTGGCCCTTTATTACTTATACAATATACCTGATTAGGTTATAAATAAATAAACTATACCCTTTATAGTTCATACATGCAACAACTACAACTTGAGAGTAAATCTGTTTGGAAATATCCAAAATTCCCACAAGCTATAAGTAGTATTTCATATAGTTTTTAAGGTATTGTGAATTTCTGAGAACAAAGACCATATTAAGTCCGATACCCTGATCATAGATATTAATAAATGGGTGAACAGACTGCCTGAGGCTTTTTGTTGCACCTCGCACCATTATTCTCTTGTGGTGACACTCATTAGTATAACCATTGCAGATTTAAGCAGCCAGCCTTACACCGGGCCAATTATACATACTAAACACATTCTATTTTTAAGGTAAATATGTACTCTGCTCTCATGGTTTTAATTGCTTAAGTACCTTAAACAGCACACCTGGCCTACAGTGCAGTATGCATATTGGGACTAAAAGGGCACTTAAAGGCACTTACAAATCCAGAGGACAATAGGCAGAGTACTTAGTCTATTAAAGACAGAGAAACCATAAAAAAGACAGATGAAAGTACAGAATACCTCGACAGGGAGATGCACTTTGTGTCAAGCTTAACCATTAGCCCAGACTTTGATGCCACCAAGAAGACTTTGAGGGGGTACACTGCCTTAATGGATTCTGTCCACGGGTAAAAGAGTGAGACAGATAAAAAGAATTATCTTGATATGATGTGCTAAAATATTCACCATTGTAACATTGCTCCGTTCTTATCTCCGAGGGCCTAGCTTTTTTTGGCTCCAGACTCAGCGTCAAAGAGTTCATCTGCGTTCTCTAACAATCTTGTATTAAGCAGTTCCTGCGAACCCTTGGGCTCACATCCAGGTCCCCCAATAAACCTGTCAGAAACTTTTCCCTTGAAGCTGCACTGGGATTTCCTCACTGGCTTGTAAGCGCGGCGTGTCCTTGAGTGTTTCTTTGTGAAGTAGGAAAACACAGTATTTGTAACATCATGTAAGAGCAGGCACATTTGTTTGCTCGAGCTTACACTTCAAGTAAAACAAACCAATGTCTTGAGAGTGAAAACTGTTAGGGAGTATCTGATATAAAAAGACAAGAGTTATTTTTTAACAATGGAAACCAAGGGAATTACTTTGTTGTATTAATGCTCGTTGAATTCCAAAACCCAGAAATTTCACTTGAGATGAAACCACAAGCAGGTAAACAGAAAAAACCCTCCCAGAAAAAACAGAAAATTTTCAAAGAACATAATCACATTTTATCACATTGCACCCTGCTGATGACAGCCTCAGACATAAGCCATATATGGTGAGTAGAGGATGTTTAGTTTGCACAACTTGTGGATTGATTCAATCCATTCTTGGAATTTTCTGCCAATGTGCTGCTGTGATTTATGAATATCATTTCAGGATGTGGAGTTGCTTCTCTATTTCACACTATCTTTTCAGGAAGCTAGAGACTGTTATGCAGTTTCCATGGCTTTCCCTAGCAGAGCCAAAAGTATGGTGTATAACTTATGAATATTTTAAATTCTACCACAAAGGAATGAAATCCACCTCTGTGTTTGCACATAGTGCTTAAGGCTCATTTTCAACTGGGTTGAGAAAAACAACAATCGCAACAACACACTAGTGTATGTATCCATCTAGTGATTCATTAGGCTCCAGTGACACCATGTGACCGTCCCAGATAAAAGGAATTTTAGGATGACAAGGGAGGTTAAAGTGACAAGTGAGGGATGAAAAGTCTGTTCTTCTGTAGGTAAGAGGGGCAGGGAAGGAAGGATCGTTCCTTTCTTCCTTTAAGTTGTTGATGCCAGCTGCAAGAGTCAACATAATACCCTGGAATCTGCACCATCGATCGGACCCAGCCTTCCTTTGAAGTTCTCGCTCCACTCATATAATGTCAATGAAGCTGAAGTTAGAGCATATGGACGTCATATTCAACCTGATTCTCTCTGCCTGTGTTTCTTTTTTCGTTCCATAAGCTTATTTTGCATAGTTACCGCTTTGATGTTGCAAAGAAAGACCTCTTTCAGGACGCACAACATTCAATCATTCCACCACATTACTGTGCAAATGTGTGTGATTTCAAGAAGAAGTTTGACACATATTGACTGTGATGGGAAAGTTACTTGAAAAATGTAATCAATTGCTCATTGTATACAGTATTACTCATAGAAAAATAAAATACATTACTTAATTACACAACAGCAAAGGTAATTTGTTCACATTAATTGTTTACTTTCGTTACTTCCGGCAGCTCTGTAGGATTTCACTTCGTTCTCTCGGCCTTTACTCAAAGTGTCAACTTCTCAAATACATTCGTACATGTTCAAGCTGGAATCCGATCCAAAATATGCGTGTGGACAACATGAACAACCTTAGCGACAAAGACTACAGAATGGACGGCCGTTTATTGACAGACGTGCCAATAACCGGCCAAGACGTGGGCCATGAGAAGGAGAGCAAGAGGCACAGCAGGACTATGTGACAGAGAGGACAGAATAGAAGTGGAAATCTGGTTTTGAGAAGTGAGGAAGAGAGAAGAAAGGGAGGAGTGAAAGAGAAAGTGAGGAAAAGAATGAAGGAGAGAACAGGAAATGATAAGTGTGTAGAAAACGTGAAGAGGAAGAGGGTGGAGATGAAAACGTGTTGAGAAGAAAGGAGTGAAGAACAGAGGAGTAAAGGAGAGCAGAGGTGCCAGGGGCAGATGTTAGAAAAAAAGATTTATTTAATCATCATTTTATCTTTTTTGCATCCTAAGTTTATGATCAGAAATAAGTTCTTCTTTCAGTGAAGGACATTAAATGAGTTGTTGAGAGAGTGAGAAAAGTTAACAAGAAAAGCGGAGGAAGAACAGAGTGACCAGGAATAGATCAAATAATGTACCATATAAAAATATATGCCCATGTTGTTTATCCTGTTGTTTATCATGGTGTTTATGCTATTCCCTAAAGAAATCTAATATAATATGAGTAAATGTTCTTCTGTTGGTCTAATATTCAATTCAGAGTATTGAAGATCACATTTACTTGACACTGTTAGGGATCTTTGATTTGCATTTAGAGCATCCCAGATTATTATGGCATGGATTCAAATGTAGAATATTTATCATCTAAACATTTATTCTGTGGACTCTATTCCAGCATAGCATAACAAAAATAGGTTTCAAGATTAGTAATGCTCTTTACACCAAATTCCTACACTACAGTAACATCAGTAATATCAGACAGTTTTCGCCTTTTTAGGTTGGCAGGAGTGAAAAATTAGTCATCCTCAATATTTGTTGTGTTTCGGTTTCAGAATGATAAAGACAATTGCAGAACAATTAGATACAAAATAGGATGTAGGCTCTAGAGGATGATTTTTTTACTGGGTAACTATCATGTTTTTCTCAAATGATGTACAGATTTTTAGGCACAAAAATAGTCTATAAAGGTGCCATAAATGGGAACAAAATCTCTGCGGTGGAGCATGCCACCGGACCCCCCTTTGTTTGGGCTAAGCCCCGAATGTTTACAATGTCTGACTCCACCCCTGCATATACAGATAGCCAATTCTCATGCTTTCAGGTTCAGTCTAACGCTCCCTAAACAAATTTTGAATTTTGAATTATCACCCTCAACAGAAGATTGAAAACCCAGTGGTGCAGAAAGTGTTTTGTTGTAAAGATGGCACCGGTAGAAAGTGGCTGACATATAGTGTGGAACGTCACACATTGTTTTGCTTTGTCTGCATGGCATTCCGGAAGAAAACTGACAATAGTATGTACATAACTGGAATGTCAGATTGGAGGCATGTACACCAGCGCACAGAGGACCATGAAAGCATTGCACACCGATACTGTGCCAAAGCTTACTTCTTGAAGTCTTCCAACGCTGATATAAACAGTTTGCTGGGTGGCAGTCAGATGTCGGCTCACAGAGAACAGGTCTGAATGAGACAGCAGGTGTTGTGAAAGTTCTAGGGAAGAGGGGGCTTAGATACTGGCAGGTGGAGAATGAGGCGGCATATAAACTTGAAGACAACGGCATAGGTCATGGCAATTTTTAAAGCTCATACTTTCACTGGGAAAGTATGATGTCTGCTTTAAAGAGCATCTTAGTAGTTGCATTTGGATGAGCAAAAGATTGCATCAGTCTGGTGGGAAAAGAAGCATAGGTTCTCTCATCACCCCACTCTCAAAAACTACAGTAAACTCAGTAATAGATACAATAAGGCATCTAATTCTAATTCATACTCAATCTGGTGCTGGCAGACACAACCCAGATCGTCATTGAAAGTGGGTTACTGTTTGCTCTCCATAATGATATCGTGATGTTCATCAAGGAGTCATACCAACAAATGAACCTGTGAGAAAAGTCAGGCCATGAGACACAGAGACACAGACTCCAATCAGTGAGACATGCTGGTGGGCCAAGCACGAAGCCCTGAAGAAAATGTTTGGCTCCTTTGGAAAACCTGAAGATGGTCTACACGTTGATGTACTGTTCACTCTGTCAGCCATACAAGAACAGGCAACAGTGAAACCAAGTGTGCATGTCAAAGCCAGGGGATACGCAGAGGCCTTGCTCAGGTATGAGACAATCCTGACAGCTCAAACATTCCTCTGGATATTTGAGCATACTTCTCCATTGTCCAAATACCTGCAGAAAGGAGGGCTGGACATCCTGTCTGCCCATAGAATGGTTGAGACAACACAAAGCAACCTCAAAAGTTTGGGAAGAGAGTTTCAGACAGTCAAAAAAGCAGCAGACAATTTTCTCCAGTGGACAAATGAAAAAATCCAAGAGTAGGACCAGGAGACAGAGATTGAAGTGTTGCCCTCAATTTTTCAGGAGTTTTTCTCTTTCTGATTTGTTCCAGTTTGCCTCATCCACCACACCTCTTGGGCCAAGAAGCCCTTTTTGACAAGGTAAGACATAACAGTTAACACCACATGCATTGATGGCCTGTGCAAAGATGGGTAGTGTCTGGGCTGGTCTGGGCCAAATGCCAGGCCTGATTTTTTGCCCCAGTCCAGCTCAGCCTCCAATTCTAGACAAACCCACATGATTTATGAGCATGGGCTTAACAGTTGCTAATGTTAGCAAGCCCATGCACGGTTTTAATCAGATTGAGGGGGGCCAGTACCACCCCTACACTCTTATTGGCCACCCCAGATGCCACCTCAAAATTTCTGCCCCGTCAATGGCTCGCTGTGGGGCAGGTGTTTGGCCAGCATGTTTGTTTCTACTGAGACACTGTGCCTGTATGGTTGGTGTTAGATCCCACAGCCTGGGAGAACATTTTTACATTTATTTTTCATCTGTAGGTCATGGGAATGGTTAAGGTTAAGGTTAGGGATAGGCTTATAATTAAATTTTAAGGTAAAAAAAATTATGACAACTTGTGGCTTTGCAGCTTGGCCAAAAACTGACAACCCCCGATAAAATGCAGATGACCCTGTGTGATCTAGCATCTACCGTGCCTGTACCCTGTACGTCTGGTCTGTCCTGCTTTGCCTTTAAGGGGAGAGCTGTTTTGCCTCATGCAGAACATAAATCAAATGAAACTCCACTCTTTGTAACAACACAAACACGTGTAAACATACAGTGAAGTTTACAAATGGTGTTATAACATGTTATACATACATGCATGTATAACATGCATGCATCTCCGCAATGCCTATACACGCTGGATACTGTCTACCATGGAGCACTGAGGTTTATTACAGATCTTAAAGCTCTTACTCACCATTGCTCTTTGTATGCTTGAGTTGAATGGTCTGCCTTGTCCACCTGTAGACTTTGATATTGTTATTTATAAGGCCATTCTCGGTCTGCTTCCATCTTACTTACAGATCTACATCCTTCAGAAAAGTATGGGAAGTTATTGTCTTTGTTACCAGGACTTAGTCCTACTATCTGTCCCTAAAACCCATACTGAACTGTGAAAAAGGGCGTTTAAGTATGCTGCTCCCTCTGCTTGGAATCAGTTGCAAAATTACCTTAATCTTCAGGGGCTGGTTTCACTGGATGCATTTAAAGTAATTACAAATGACTTGGAAGCAGGAACATCTGGCTGTAGATGTTTTGACTGACTATTATATATTGCCCCTGTTTGATCCCTTATGTTGATGACTTGCAACAAATACTTATGAATATATTTTAATATTTCATGATTCTGTAATTTATTCTTTATTTTCATTGTAAATTGTTACTTGTTTTTCATGTCTGCAACCCTGCTAATTTTGCTGCTGGCTGTCTTGGACAGGGCACTCTTGTAAAAGAGATTTTTAATCTCAATGAGACTTTTCCTAGTCAAATAAACGTTAAACAAATTAAATAAAAAATGACACTGATGCAAACAGAGCTGCCAAGTAAGCTGAAGAGGCTCTTGAAAACAAAGTATCCCTTCCACAGAGAACATTAGCTGTGCAGCAAATTCAGGTAATTCCCTCTCCCTCCCTCCTTGAAGTGGTGACATTAATGAGACAGCTACGTTAATAGCGATTTTTCAGTTTCTACAGTCCACTAATTCTGTCCTGATATAGCCACATTATGCATCAGTTAATATTTTTGTAAACTGAAAGTTCAATTCTACTCTAAATCCATGAAAGATTAGGGCTGCTCTAATTGCCCAGTCTAGTTTGTATCACCAGAGCTCTCTCTCTCCCTACCTTTATTTTGATGTCTGTTGCCCAAGTCCACAGCCCTCCTCTCACAGTCTGTAAATTCTGGATTATGATTATTACAGTTGCTGGTGATATACCACTTGTTTAATCCAGACAAGAGATAAATACAAATACTGTACAATATCTGCACTTGTTAATCAGATGTCTATTACTCCCACACAGAAGTGCTGCTTGTGCTATTGTTGACATTGTACCCGAATCTGAAAACTAATGTGTGGCACACTGGTCTTGCAAGCTCTTGTACTGATTCATGTAAATAGGCCTACATATTTTTGATGATTGATGTCATTGCTGCCTATCAGATTTGATCATTTGTCAGTTTGCCATACAGGGGAAATATCTCTAATGACAATATAATCATGACATTTGAGACAATCTGCATAATTGATTACCATGAGTAAGTGTGTACTGTGATTCTGGTTGGACTTTTGGCCCCAAAAAGGTTGAGAACCACTGTATTAGGCTACAGTATGTAACATTTACAACCAAGACTACAACCTGAGACTGTCTGCCACAACATCATATCTAACAAATAGCCTGGAATCTAACGTCAATGTGAATATGTTCATGTGTTAGTGAAAGAGGGACATCAGCCTGATATCTAACTTTATCTGAGTCTGACGCATTGCCAAACTATGAACACTGTTGCACAATTTCAATCAGTTTGAGCATGAACAAGTTTAAATTTGGTGGACATTTAAATTTATATTGAGTATTAAGCTTAAAATGAAATTATGTTGACATGTTTATAAAGAATAGCTGCAAGACCCAAAATTTCAATGAGGGATGCTATTCAGAAAGGAGTTCAAATGCATTCTGGGTGAAGTGCCATTTTAAGGAAAATGTTGCCAGTTGTGACCACTGAATTGTGACATCATACATTAACTTGTTTAGGGATGACTGAGATAAGAGGCATGTCGAAAACAAAATTACCACCAGTAGACATCCAAAACTTCTTTTTCAAAAAACAAACTCCCAGTCAGAGCCCCTGGGTCAGGTCAGACCAAGTAGGTTAGATGAGGACCAGGGTCAGACACAGAGCAGCACAGAGCAAGACCCAGCATCAGGTCAGAGTACAGCACTGATCAGTGGCCTAACAATTGCTTGGAGATGGTACACAACTTACTGCACAACAGATATAGAGTCAAGACTGCAGTATGTAACTTTCACAGCAGATGAGGAGGATAAAGAAAACGGGGGGGAAAAATCTCAAAGCAAGTTAACTTTGTGCACTGTTTTTAAATAGTGTTGTTCACATTTATGCTCTACAAATGATACTAGCCTTTCACATAGTCTCATGTATTTCCTGTTTGCAAAAAAGATTTAGCACTTAGAACTTATGCTGCTCCCAATGGACCCAATGGTATGTTTAAGTATTTCATCGGTGCACAAGCTTTATTGACTTGACACTCAGCATATTTTGGCTGTCCTATGTTTTTAGATGTAAAGCACCTCTATGACTGGCACTAATTCTCACTAATTCAGTCGTTCACTCACACTTAGCCACTCTGCCCCTAGTAGTGGCCAGTGGTGACCAGTTCAATTTATGTGAGAACACTTCACATCTATGACACTGTGTGACCTTGTTATATTGTACAGGGCCCTCCAGAATTATCAGCATGCTTGGTAAAGCCAAAATGGTTGTAAAAATAAAAAATACAAGAAATATTTGTGTCAACACCTCTCTATCAAGATTAAATTTTACAATTTTTCTCAACACAAAAATTGCTCATTAGGCTTCTGCTTGTGTTAATTTCTACAACCTCTTTGGCTCATTTTCATCAAGCATCCAATAACTCAGGAAGACGCTGTACAATATGTTGTCAGCTTCATGGTTTAATGGCTTGAAATAAACACATGCAAATAATGTGGTCATTAGCAGTACATAGTGAAACTAATCCTTGTTGTTTACAGATTAGTAGTTTGCTTTTTACATTTTGTTTACTGTTCCAGACATTTCACAGTCCAAAGCAGAGAGTCCTGTCCAGCCGTGACTGAAGATGTTCCCCCAGACGCTCCAAGGAGACCGGATGAGGTCGTTTAGTGACAAATAGTACCAGTCCTATAAATGGTAGGAATACTCAGTAAGCCAAGATTCAAGTTTTTGTCATTCGTGCCATCACTATTCCCTCCCAAATGCCCTTGAATCGCATTTACCTCCATGTCTGGTTTCTGCTGTTGGCAAAAAAAACCTTGTATAAAGATGGTGGCTTTAAGTTTCATGCAAAGTCCAAGGAACATACCAGTGCTATGTATGCATGGAAGGAACATACAAGGGTTATGGAGAAACAATTCCATGCTCTATGCCATAAATAAGGACAGGCAAAAGAAAATAGAAGGGAACCGTAGAATCTGAGGGGTCACTTAACAGAGGCAATTTCTTAGCAATTTTGCAGGAAATAGCAAAACACGACCCTCAAACACAGAAACGCATGAATGCAAGTGGTAGTGCAAAATACACAAGCAAGGTCATTCAAAATGAAAATCTTGATTGTTTGGTCAAGATGGTACGCAAGTGACATAATCAAGGAGGTGAAAGAAAGTCAGGTCTTCAGTGTACTTATTGATGAAACGAAAGACCTTAGGAAAAAGGAACAGCTATCATTTGTTCTAAGATATTACTATGATGGAGCTGTTCATAAGAGTATTTTAGACTTCCAACAGACTGATAAATTGGATGCAGCTGACCAACTGATTATCTCTAGCCTTGAAAGGTATGGCCTGGAATACAGGCATCTGGTGGGGCAAGGCTACGATGGAGCGTCTGTAATTGGCGGAAAGCACTCTGCCAGAATCAAGGAGGCAAATTATGCCTTTTATGTGCATTGCAGTGCATGCTGTTTGTACTTGTAGACACAGTGAAATCTGTGCCAGAGGCTGATTTTCTTCAGCGGCTTTACGTGTTTATGTCTAGCTCATATGTGCACCAGAAGTGGGTACAGGTTCAGAAGAAGATGTACAAGGGCAAGCCCAGGGAACTTTAGCATCTCAGTGACACAAGGTGGACGTGAAGGCAATCAGCCTGTTGTAACTTGGGGGACAGGCTACCAACGGTCATATGGGTTTTTCAGAACATCACACATGAGAGCAGTGGGGACAGGCCATTAAATGCATGGGGGTCTACTTGCATAGATTAATCTGACATTCATAGGACTTTTGGTAGTCTTTCAGAAGATACTCATGGACACAAAGTTCTTGTCAGACATGCTGCAAATCGCCATCTCTTGACCTGGCAAGAGCAGTCAAATTTGTGGATGTCCTACTAGATACACTGCAACACTATAGCAGTGGGGATGCTTTTGAAGAGTTCTAGACTGAGGTGGAGAGTACTTGCCAAAAATGCAATGTTCAAATGGTGCAAAAGATACAACAGAAGACCAGCTCTTGACTGCTTGAGTCCCTAATCACATCTACATTGAGTGGGCAATATTGATAGCTTTCATCAAAGCATCTTTACCCCGTGTCAGATTGCATGGTCAGTGAGTTACAGAGGCGCTTCTCCAAGAAGAACTACAAAATAATGAAAGATATTCAAGCCCTGTACCCTAATAGCACCACTTTTCTGGATGAGAAAGACTTGTTTTTCTTTGCAAAAGCTTATGATTCCAATTTGGAAGACCTGAAACATGAGGTCCATCAAGTCATAGGCTCTTGGAAAGAAAAGGAAAAAAAGGAGTCATAAAGCCATTTACCTTTCAAAGATGTTTTTCATGAGCTGTTCAGCTCATGAAAAACAGGACAGGACAGTACAGCAGTGTCTCACCTGAGAACAACAATGGACAATGACTGTTTGAGCAACCTTGGAATTCTAAGCATTGAAGTAAAAAGGGCACAAGGGCTTGATATGGATGAATTTGTAAAATGTTTCGCCAGTCAAAATGCAAACCACAATTATGCTGTTTTAAGATACCGAACACTGTTGCTCCTCATGAGAAACGCTTTAAGAGTGCCATTATTTGATGGATGCTAGCTAAACTACTGCATATAGGAAAGACTTTAAACTGCAACAGTATAGTAAAGAAAAAGCCCAAGTTACTTTATAAAAGACATACACAACATTTGTGTAGGTGTGCAAAATCCCATGTTAAAAACATTGATATTCATCACACTGGAAAGTGAAGTAATGTTAAGGGTGATATTAACTCTGTAATTTACATTCAGTATTCTCTGGTATGCTTTCATTTCATGGCAACAATAATTTCGTAAGAGTATGCATCAGTTTTCTTTGTACAGTGGATTTCTCATTTTAAATCGACCAGGCGGGGATGCAGTTTAGCTTGCCGGTTAAATAGTTTGCTGATCAGGCTCTCAATGATCGGGAGCTCTACCCTGAGCTCGGACAGCTCACGATCTGTCACCTTGTCTGTGGAAAACACAGTCTCCAAGTGGATAAACCATGACTGCATTTCAGACACTGCCTTGGATTTCTGACAACTAGCAGCTGTAATCCAGCCATGCCTTGGCATCCACACGGTAGCGGTCAGTGGCTCAAACTGCAGGGATCAGGCCCAGCAAGTGATGCTGAACTGTAGATCAGTTAAAAAGACTTAAAAGTCATTAAGAACCAGTGTTCATTTCCTATATTCTGTGAGGAAACTTTTAATATATCAAGAATTATAATCATAGTTTGGCGAGAGACAGGATCACTGTCCGATTTGGCACAAAGGAATTTGGAGACCTGTGCTGTATTTTGAAACAGTCGATGAAATTAAATAAAATAGCAAAGTTGTCTGTTTCATTTCTTTATATTCATGTAATAAGTATGTAAATGTCAATTATATCTAGATTAAACTGCATGACAAATAAAGAAAAAAAAAAAAAAATGGTTGTAATAATTATCCGCTTATAGTGATCAATTTGAGTCAGACAGACATGATCACTTTAAGCAGTTTCCATTGTAGAACCTATTCACAAACATATGTTACAGTAGATATATAATGATATCTGCTTAGGTAATGTTTATTGCATTGGACTGCATGGTAACGTGAAGGACAGTATCAACCTGGAATTGTAATTTTCAATTGATATTTTGTTGTTTGGATTTCAGGCAATAATTTTGCAAGAGTAGGTACGTTTTCTTTGAACAATGGATTCATAATTTTGAGTAGAAGCACTTTGTATTTGTCACTATATCTGCTTAGATGTACAAAATTGCATGATAAATATTCTCTAGTCCTCTTCTGGGACTTCTTTCAACCGGAGGTTTTGAAGATCCTCCACCATGGCATGTCTTTCTAGAATAAACATTATAAGGTTAACATTATATGTCATTTTAAGCTCAGAATAACAGTGCAACATTCCCGCCTTGAACAGGCTATATAAAAGGGGCTTAAGTAAAATTAAAGCTAACGATACAGACACAAATGTTAGCATGCTAACATAAGCGCAGACTTTGAAAAGGGTAATGTTAGCAGTAAGAATAAAGTTACATTAGTTAACGAACGTACCATTGATTACTTTTGTAATGTTATGAATGTTGATACTTTGATAGTGGCTCCAGGCGAGTGTTAGCGCCGGTTTGCTCTCCTCTCTCTTGGGATTTGACTGGAAGTACTTTTTTCACTCAAAATATTTCTCAGGGGAACGCAAAAGTTTTTATCTATTTTTCTTCCACCCATCTATTTTTTTCTCCCCCATGTCCAATTATGGGCTTCGTATGAATCTAACTCTCGGCGAACGCCCAAAATGTCGATTAGTCGGAATAGTGTAATGTAATTACTGATTAAATCATAATTTGTTACTGTCCAACACTGTTTATCAGCCACCCAACATGTGCATCTTAAGCATACCTGAAAACACTCCTGTTTTTCTCGGGTTTCTCCCGTATTTTCACCTCCCTTTCCTGCTGTGCTCCCGTTTGCCAGATCGTCTATGGAACACAATCTACACACACAATCCACACAGGACATAGAATTTCTACCCATCTGTCACCACAACCTGATTCAAGGGGCGTGTGCACAGCTGCTCTCTGTCCTCCTCCCTCTGCTGCTGATGTGATCCACTGCCTGGGGATGGGACATTGCAGGCAAAGCAGTTGAAAATATTGCTTTTCTACATGTTTGTGCTTGTTTGATGAAGTACTTATTGGCTTTTTACTTGCAACGGTTTTGTTGCACTTACAGTAATGAGCATAGTTGTCATCAAAAACAAGTAAAATGTTATCTTTCACTTCATACCCCCCCGGTATGATCTTAAGGCAGAAGGACAAAAACATTTTATGGCGTAAAACATGAGAATATATAATTAGT
This sequence comes from Thunnus maccoyii, assembly GCF_910596095.1. Lineage (NCBI taxonomy): Eukaryota > Metazoa > Chordata > Actinopteri > Scombriformes > Scombridae > Thunnus > Thunnus maccoyii. The sequence continues at coordinate 19,953,999 of NC_056546.1, read as the reverse complement.
ATGTATTGACATGCTTATCCCATGTATCAATTTTTTTATTTGCATTTCAAGACTACTGAAGAAAGACTATTGACCTGCTATACTTTTCAAATGAGTGTCCTTGGATGTCTCCAAGGTCCTGAATTGCATTTATTTATTGATTTATGGGTTTTTATTCATAATACATTTTGGCATTTTAATTGTTGTCATGGATGACTATTTTCACTTCCAGCCAGTTTCTCTCAGTCAGAAGAAAGGCAAACATACAAGGTAAGCACATTAAATTCGAGCATATTCATTATATTGTAATCAGTACATTTTAGGCTAAATTTAAACAGGCCTTCCATTTTGCATGACACAAAGCTACAGTGCTCTTGCTCTATGGGCCATGTTCCCTTTGGCTTTATACCACCTGGAATGCCAAAGATGACCCAGTATCCATTTGCTACTGTAGTGGCTTCATCCCAACAGTTTTCCCCTGGAGTCAAGCAGCTATGAATAATGAGATGAAGCCCCATGCATTAATGTAACAGCACGGCCCCTAAAGGAGCGTATGGTAGCAGGTGATTGTTCGCAGCCTCTGTGGGGCTGTCAGTAAACATGTGTCCCCTGTAGCGTAGGGCATTTTAGCAGGAGCAACCTCCCTTGCCCACACCCCTCACCCTGCATCCTGGGAAATTATGGATGAGTTTCTACCTAACCCCAAAGCAGCATGTTAGCTTTTAGGCCACCTCTGGCTACAAGTGATTTATGAGTACACATCAACATGAGCATTGCTTATAATACAGTGACATTTAAAAGATGAAAGAGATGAGATGTGCATCATGGGTAATTGAACCCATTAGAGTATTTGTACAGTGGAATTAAGCATAGACTGCTTACCATGGGATTTCTGTATGCAACACGCCGGCAATGCCTAAAAGCTTGAAATGACTGACAGATGTTACTTTCAATATGCTGAATATTCTTATTCACGCGTGCCTCCATGTCAATATTTGCAAGACGAGCCCTGGAATTTCAACTGATGTTTCAAATCTATCAAACTAGCAGCTGCCCCATTTGATACAAGCATGGCTGAGCAAATAATTAGAAATAAATTGGTCTGGCTGATGTCCACAAAGTATGCCTTATTGACAACTAAAGGAGCTGCTAGTTGTGCTGCTGGCCTTAATGATGAATCAAACAAGCAAGAGCAGTCGCACTTTAATACAATTCACAAAACTTTCATAACACTCAAACAAGCTCTTTATAACTATAACTACATGGTAAATGAACAAACCTTATGTCAACTTTCATCAGGCATACATGCACTAATTTTATCTTTATTATTACTATATATTGTCTTTATAATTATCATCATCATTTTATCACAGAACCAATTCATTGAAAAAACCTCCTGGGTAAACCGACCATAACAGGGCACCTGTCTCTTTGTTTGCTAATATACCATACAATATGTGTGATACAACAGTCAGCACTTTTTCAGATTTAAAACATGACATACCTGTCAACACTGGGCTTTGAAAATAAGGGAGATTTTCCGGGGCATGACCATAATTTTTACATTCTCTTTGCTCCAGAGAGCTAATCACCGGGTGCCTGACTGACACTGACTGCTTTACTGTAATCAAATGGACAGTTGATGTGTTAAGTTGCGTCTTCTTTACTTTCACCTTGTTTTTCTTTCAACACCATTACATCCTTCAATTCTTCCTCACTTCTTTCTCCTTTCTACTGATTCCTTCACTCACTCTGGAAATGTAAAAAGCCCTACTTTTAAAAAGCTGACAGAACATGAAGCAGAACTTTAACTTGTATGGCATAATTACAGTAATTGTGGACAAACGACACACAGTGGGAATGCATCAGCAGTCAAACTATCCAAACTATCAAGCTACATTAACATTACAGTAATGTAAAGCAGCGGCAGATAAACTGGATGGTTAAAACAACACTAATGTCAATTTTATAAACTTCTGCTCCACTTAAGAGTTTTTGCTACTTACCTTGTTATATTCTGTCTAACAGATTATTTGATGCTGCACATGTTAATGTTGTTAATATTTAATCTGAACTCTGATTCATTCGTCTGTCTTATGAAAGTGAATCCAGTATGCCTACTGGCTTCAGCACAGAGGGTTCGTTTGTTTTAACACCAGTGTAGCAGGAGTGGGTGATGGTTTGTTGGTCACTCTTTGTTAACAGTAACAGCTACCTCAGTGTCTCATATGGGGATATAATGTTTAAATGGAAAACAAAATGAGCGCTCCTAGAAGCTACAACAGAAATTGCGGTAAGAAGCCAGTCTGAGCCACTAACAGCTGTTTCAGAATTTGAGAGGTGGGTAAAAGGCATTTACGTGCGTTTAGTCTCCATTACAGCCCTGTGTATAACTGTAAAAATAAAAAAAGGGAAATACAGGAGATTTACAGGGAAATTACGAAATGGGAGCACGGCGGGAGAGGGGGTGAAAACACGGGAGACACCCGGGAAAAACAGGAGCGTTGACAGGTCTGACATGGTGTATAAAATCCTGCATTTAAATAGGATTATAGAATATTATATAATATATAATATAATAATAATTATATGCTGTAAACAAATAAATCGTTGCAGGGAATTTAAAGTAATACTGCCATAGTTAATGCTGTGCTACAGTCAGGCAAAATTAGATTTAGCAATCATGTTTTGTTTCTTTAGATATCAGTTTTCCAAAATGAGGAATACACATTTCACTAACAGTGTAAACTAAGATTTATCCTTATCCTTATCAAGACAGTTACCATTGTAAGCCACAGAGATTACCTGTATTTAAAGCCAGTCAAAGTTACTTTCATTATGTATTGATTTTAACGGCCCCTGTGAACAAAAGTTGTAGTGTTTTACCAGAACGAAGACTGCATTTCCCATGAGCACCACGGCCTCATGTTGTAAAGATCTTGGCTAGCATGTGCATTTGTTTTGGAAGCGAGTGAAAGAAAGACACTACTTATTTTTAATACTATTTTTCTTTTTTAAACACAGCTGTTGCAGGATGCATAGCGGTGAGGTAATGTATCTATTTGTGGCCATGTAAGATTAATAATTGGGATATGATGATGGTGAAACAAAGTAAACTTTGTTTTAGTACCGTTCATACACCTAGGTTACACGTAATACTGCATTCACACCAAATCCGGCAATGCGGCACCTTCCCGCAGGGTTGTGCAGAGTTGTGGGCTTGTTTATTTTTGCTTTAGAATGTAACTGCTGTGAAACAATGAGAAAATAACTTTATTTCTCAGATTCACTCCTTTGTTCTTGCCACGCTGCCACTTGCTTTCTTCATTTACTCTCCAGCTCGCTTGACGACCGCTGCTCTTTCTCTCTCTCTCTCTCTCTCTCTCTCTCTTTCTCTCTCTCTCTCTCTCTCTCATGCTCTCAGTTCGTTTGCGCTCTCTTTCTTTTAATGTCATCTTATATATATCTATAATAATCAATCTTCTTGTTGATGGTCTTGTTTGCTTATGTAGGTCATATAAAGGCATCATGAGACTGTTTCATAACTAGTTAAAAGTTCCTTGTAGTATCTTTAATGAACAAGCAAGTGATGAAATGGATTGCAACACAGTTACTTGTTCCTAATATTAGCTTGATGTTTGTAATATTGTTTTGTTGTCTCATTAAATGTTTTTGTCCTTGTAATGTAATACATTTCAGACAAATCTGACATGAAAAATGAAATCTAACATTAACAATTTGTTTCAGACACAGATATCAATCAAGCATTTTCAAATATGAAATGACTACAAGTCATATTTCAAACTTCATAGGTGACTAGTTGTCTGTATGTTTTTTTTTTAAATAGCTATTTTATTGGTGTGTGTCTACAGTCTTAGTAGCATAATGTGCATATGTTACACATAAACTAAGAAATTTCAGTTTTTTGTTTGTCCTTAATAGTAATAAAAAGGCTGGAATATAGTAGTTGAGTACTGACCATGTTGGTGAGTAAAAGATCAAGCTGTCGTGCTGCCTTGACTATGCAGGCACAGTAGCTAAAGTGAAAAGTTTTCTCCTAATAGCCGAGGAGCTGCGGCTCTTGTCGCTCCATTTCTTAGGAAACAGACACATGGAGTCCCTCTGGGACTATAGTCAAGTCCCTGTGATGACATTTCAGCCTGCTGCAATGGTTTCCTGTGCAATTTTCAAGCCATAAAATGCAGCGCTGTCTCAGACAGGTAATAGCATTGTTACACCTTTTGCATCTCATTATATTACTTTAAATGTTTTTCAAGTGCTGTATGTACTGTGCACAGAAATATAATGCAACCAGGTTAAGCAAGTTGTGTGCTAATTTATCTTCTAGAGCTCATATACAGCAAGCCCTTCATTACAAGTGACAGTAAGACAGATTCCAGTCTAGTGAAGAAATGGATGTGAGCAAGGCCTTCTGGAGCTCTAAGTTGTGCCATAAATAGGTACCTAATGGCTAACAGCTGCCATTGCATGTACTTCTGTTTCGCTTTATTATTTTGCATAAAGTCTGGCACACATAACATTCATTCATTATTGTTGCCTCAAATGAACAAGGGGACTTTAATCCAAATGGAGCTTCATTTTAGTGTAGTAGAAAGAGCACAAAAGCAGAGTTTTATGTACTGTAAATAAACCCAATTATCCACAATGTTGGCCTCACAATGACAGTCAGAGGCAGTGACGCTTGAAGTCTTTCTCTCATTTCTGGCTTGACTTGTTCATTTGCATCAACCTACAGCAAACTGTTTTATTATTGTAGGAATGACATTTTAATTTTCTCAGACAAACTAGTATTTATGAAAATACATCACACTGTGACATCATTATCCATCATTAGCACAGTATCACATATCTCAGTTTCCCAAGAGAAATATATTAGATCTAATTTAAGCATCATGCTCAACCTAGATGTGCTCTCTTATTAGACCAAAGATATGTACTGCATGGGGTTTATTATCTAAACACACTCTCTCGCTGTGGTTACTGGTGCAAGAGAGGGTACATTTAAGATGTTGGTGATACATTTCCTCTCCATTTACTGTAAGATAAGAAATGTTCTTGAATAAAAAAGATCAAAAATGAGCAAAAAAAAACACCACTGAAAGGCCTTGAAATAATCCTGAATCCTTGATTACAGCATAGACACAAAACATCACTTAAGGTGTCAGCTCCTTCCTACCACTCTACTGCCTTCTACACACTCCACCATCTCCTTATCTCTAAATTATATGTTATAAAAAATACATAATCGACATGTAATATATATATTTCATAAAAATGGACAGAGCCTGGCTCCCAGGAGCTTTCATTTAATCAGACAGGGCAGTTATCCAGAAGACGTCCAAGATGAGAGTTCATATTAAGTGCATGAACACTTGTTACTTTATATACACATGCATTCTGTACATGTTTTTATTCACAGAATATTTCCACATCATGTCAATGAAATTTTTAAAAATATATTTTGGAATATTTTTAGATTTGCATCCTCCAGAGAAGCCTTAGGCTTGTCATCACAGTGCTCTCATTTTTCAGGGGCTGTGAGAGCAGGAGTGAACAGCAGTAGGTGATGTTAGCTTTTGTCATACACTGTATACTAAAGGCTTATTTGTTCTACATGAGGAAGAAAAAATACATTATTATGCCTTTAACCATAACCCAGGCTGCTTGTTCTCCGAAGACATCTTGTTTCTAATCTTGGGATGTTGGTTTCAGATAACCTGTGTCTGTGTGTGTGTGTGTGTGTGTCTGTGTGTGTGTATGTGTGTGATGGGAAAAGTAAAATTTCTGTTATATTTTTGTTCTTTTAAAATTACCAGAAACAGAAGTCCACACTTGGTCAATGTAAAATGATAGTCCACTGTTGGTAGTATAGGAATGTATATGTGTGTGTGTGTGTGTGTGTGTGTGTGTGTGTGTGTGTGTGTGTACAGTATTGTGTGGGTGCTGATTTGATGTGTGTAATTAGAAGGAAAAAAATCATACTACTTACAGTTGCTGTGGAGCTGTGAAGCTGTCCGTTCTGGCAATCACATATACAGTTTACGGTGATAAAAGTAGCAGATTTACTGCTCAAAATTCATAAGAGGTTTTGAAACAATGGCCTTCAATTTCACACAATTCCTAGCTGCTGGCTGTTAATTTTGTTAACTAACATGATGACGGTTGCTAGCATATTTTATCAGCTGTAAAAAGCCAGCTATTTAACCTTAGCTCCGTGAATTGGTTGAAAACTAACTTTTTGACATTGTTGACAGTTGACGTTGTTTAAATCCTGTGGAAAAGTCTTAACTATGCACTTGATGGCTACATACATGATAAAATGCTAAAAGAGTGAGGCTAAAGCTACATGTCCCACGCAAGAAGTCAGTATGCTCACCAGTTGATGATACATGTAGAAAATATGTAAATAAAAGAGAATAGAGCTCCCCATGCATAGCCAGTATTTTCAGTCAGGTGCTGGTCGCTCAGGAACATCTTAAGTGAGCGTTGTTCACTCCTAATAAAGTCACAGTAAAGTCATTTCAGTGTGTGGTGGTTAATTTTGATCTTCATGTAAATAAAAGAGTAGCAGTGTTCTTGTATTGTGGGGTATTTTTAGCCCCATTATTCAAAATAAAAATGTAATTAATAGTAATTGTTTTAACATTTGACACAACTATTGAATGGTTTGGATGCTTATTAAAGAAAAGCATATTGGACAAGGAACAGATTGATGTGTTTCTGTATGTTTGACTGAGGCTTTAAGAATGAGGACTAACATATGAGTTTGGCAAATGTAATGTATCTCTGGTAATGAGTTTGGCTGGACTTGCTGTACTCTAAACTTTCTCAGGCCAAATAAGAAGCAGGACAGAGCCACTAGTGTTTCAATAAAATCTGATATAGTAGCATCTTGACTGCCATGCAGTGGATGTTCCAGTCTTTGTCCCATGTATGTCTGGCAGTGAGCCGTTCTGCTCAGCAGAGGCTCGTAGAGGAGAGAACACAGACTGGAATGGTACATTTGGGACAAAATTATACTGCAAGGCATTGTATCAATTAGATAGATGAATGACCGTGGGTTTTAATTAGAACACTGGGTACACATTCTACTTCATTATTCAGTGGAACCAAACCAATTCTGCTGCCCAACAGCAGCGAGCAGCCCGGCTGCTCCATCAGCACTCTGCCTCTGATAAGAGCACTGGGGCTTTGAAAGGTGGTGACATAAAGAGGAATAATATGGTCTCATCAGAGGGAGGAAAAATCCTGAAATAATGAAATAAAACTGGGTAAAGACACACAAGTTTCTAACTGTATATGTAGCCATGTCTGTAGGCATAGGCATAGGTTTTGTTTGATCATTTGGGGGGACACATTAAGCAGGTGGTCCAGGGGTCCTGCCCCAGCATTCTGGTGAATTTTTATGTACCAATTTGTGCTTTTTCTGCATCAATTTATGGCGAAAATGTCTTTTCGTTTATTTATATAAAGGAAAACAAGAAATTCAGGCACCAGGTGACAATTCAAAATATAATGGAATATAATGCAGTAAGGTTCTCAGGCGTTGTTTTGCTTTCAAACATTTATTCTCCTGTAAAACAACTTTTCTCATTTAATATTATCCCTGTTGAATCAACACACATATAGGCATATTTTATTTGGGGAAGTAACCTCTTTAAATGTGCATGTGGAACTTATTCAAAATTAATTAATTTTAATTAATGCTGTTCTTTTGACTGTCTTTGGACAGCTGCTACACAGCTAGTGCTGGACTAGCTTGTCTGCTGCTAACTTAGGTAGCTAAAAAGCTTTTATGGGCAGGCAACATTACCTTAAGTTAAATTAGCAACTTAGCAAACAATTCTAAAAATAAACTCGAAAAACATTACCTAGTGGCTCACAACTTACTTGGTTTTGAGACTTTTTGAGAAAAAATGTCCTGATATCAGACCTCCTCTTCCTTTTCCCTTCTGGCTCCTCCATGGTTATCAACCCGCCTGCATGTGTGTAATAGAGGGAAAGGGGGTGGTTTGTCTTGAGGATAAAAATCGGGTTCAGAGCGACTGCGTGGCAACCAAGGAAGACAACAAAACAATGTTGAGTCGAGGATTAATTTATTGCCAGGAATGATACAATAAATTAAAAACTAGGCTAAAAAACCCCAAAAACAATAAAACTATAAATACACTGCCAAGACCAATAAATACTGAAATAAAATATATACTAAAACTACAAATTACTAAAATGTAGACAAAACTATAAAATGCTAAAACTAAGAAATACTAAAACTAATAAATTGTTAAAATGCACTCAAGAGGCCCAACCCAGGTAAGAGTCCTTGACGCTGTAACACACAGTTCAATACGCGGGAGAGGAATAGTCCAGAGCACTGCTCCGGTTCTGCTTCTTCCTGTATTTCTCTTCTCCTGTGCGCCATGCAAAGCATGCAAATAAGAACCAACCAATAAAAGCAAGCACAAATAAAAGCAATTCCAACCAATCTAAAATAAGCACTGCAAACAATAAAAAATATAATATATAAATATAAGAAATCAATTAAAACCAATACTTCTGCCATGTGACGTGCACACTAGAGAAGAGGACGAAAAGCTGATTTAGTGGTTGTATCAATCAAGCAGGTAGTTCCGGGTCTGAAATGTGAAGGCAATACGGAAATGCTTTAACTGTGCATTCTCTCTAATGGCCATCAGGGGGCGACTCCACTGGCTCCAAAAAGAAGTCCGATTGTATGGAAGTCTACTTCTCACTTGATTTATTACCTCAGTTTCCTAATGAGTTTATGGTCTCAGCTGCTAGTTTCAAGTCTTCTTCAGCATGATGTTCATTTTGTAAATTATGGTCCCATTTAATTTAAATTGACAATAGAGCAGGGTATGCTTTAAGGCATGGCTACATTGTGATTGACATGTCGCTACCACAGTGGCAATGTTGGTTAGATAATGTAAACATGGCGTAACCCCAGATTCACTGAGTATATGCGTAGCTGTAGCTGTCATTATTTCAGTGTGTTTTCAGTTCATGAAAGTTAATTGTAACATTTTGGTCATCTAAAAAGTCTTGTTCAGTGTTTGACGAATCCTTTGCATCCCCTCCAAAATCTACACCTATGTCTGTAGGTGTTTCCTGTCATTGCCCTGAAATATAAGTAATTTTCTCTTTTGCTTCTATTTAAAATGCTATTTTGCATTTGAGGCTAACCTTTGATTAATCACTGCCTGTACTCAGTAGGGAGTATTCATCGGTCTACACACAACTTCGGAATTTCATTAAAGCGAAGAGAGAACATCTAAGTTGCAACAGGGGTGCAATTCTGCATAAAAATAGAGAAACCTGTGATGTGGTGGTATGTACAGCAACAGTGTGGTGTGCAGTGATCTTTGAAGTTCCGCTCAAAGTAAATTAATTTTGAGGGTGCTGTAAGCGGCCATTGGCTCCATCTTTTTCTGAAAAAAGTCAGACCAGGTCTGACATTTGCTGCAAATCCAAAGCACAATCAGTGTTAGGTTATATTTAAAATATGTTACTCCTATCAATATAAAACATGCCAGTCGTGAAGAAATGTATTACTCACCAGTTGTTCCAGATTACAGTCGTGTTAGTCGTTGAAAGCGGTAGATTTTAATATTGATTACATAACATTCCTGTTTCACCTCTTCTATTGATAATAGCATAAATAAATCACAATAATTTCATTGTGTGAATGATTAGATAGTGACTAGGTAGTTTTGATGGCCCATGTTTTTGTCATCCTTGATCAAATATAGTTATTAAAACATTTCTACATTGACAATTTCTTTTTTTTTCACTTTTCACATTTAAGGTATTTCGATCAACGCAGAGAAAAAATGACTAATTATGACTGATGACTGGGGATTTGGTATATAGCTGTAGGTAATAACTTCAATATTATATTTCAAAGGATCACAAAAGCAACTTACTTTTCCAATTGCCCAATTTTATTGCTTCAATTGAAATAATAATTGGTCACACTAATGCCTACATGCTGGAGAAAAAGAACTGCTGTATTATTGTAATATGTATTAGGTGTAAGTCTGGTCCCATCACATCTCGTTCATCCACAGCCTGACCTGCGTTATGCATCACTGACCCACTTCGTTTCCTTCCAACATTACCGTCCATTACTGCTGTGTAATGCATGCTGAAAAATTCACTTTAATATGTACTGTGGGTAAACATGCTCATTTCCTCTGCCTTTTGTTTGAACATTAATTTGTACCACCCTAATGACTGTGTTGTAATAAAGATCAGCATATGGTCCCAGTCCAGTCTCTAGCATAAAGCATATTGACAGTATGCTTTTGCTCCATTCACCTCATTTTGCAGACAAGTACTTTATTTAATATCAATAACAAACAACAAGGTTAGATTACACTGTAGGTAATTAGTTGGGAGTCAGATGATGGCTTTTTAATTGTTCAGCAATGCACCACTATGATGAGAAGCAATAAGCGAGTGCCACCGTGTCCTCTTTGCAAACACAGCACTTCATTACATCCTGGACTCCACTATACAGTATTGTAAATGTGACAGGACTGTTATACTGCATGATAAGATGTAGAGCTAGCTCCCTTCTTTTATAGTTTTCTCTAGTGAATCTGTCAACCAAACAGTTGTCAGCATTGTTGACATCCTCCTGTTTTGGCAAAGATGTAAAACATAGCAATGGGAAAATGCTGAGACGACACTTGCTGCCTTCACTTTCTTTTTCTTTTTTTGCTAGCTCCAGTTGGTGTCTCGCTAAATTGCACAGTCACCCCAATACCCTACCCTTGCAACAACACACAAATAAACACACCTCCGTGCACACACATTGCTGTCTTGTCCCCAAACAGCACTGAAGGCCCAACAGATGTAAACAAGTTAGTGCTGCACATGGGAGGCAATTTATTGTTGCTCCTCTGTCGTTATCCATCTCTATAGTTAAAGATCAAAGGTACCTCGTTGATCTAAGCAAGTCCAAAGGTGAGGCTGCAAGGTTGATAAGGTTTCATTCAGATCAAGTGATGTTACAAAAAGGTAGAGGGAGGATGAGTTGAGGTTTCCCTTCACCGTGCCTCCGTGTGAACACAAATGTGTCACTAAGGGACATAACAAGATTGTAGAAACAACTCACAACTGACATTATGAATTGCCTGGCAGCCGTTTAGAGCAGATGATATCCGCACCCTGAAAACTGAAAACTGTATGTATATATCATAGGAATGCAAGGCTGTTACTGCATTTGCTATGATGTCTATGTACTCAGGATGTGACTTTTATACAGTAGAATGGGGAAATACAGAACATGTCCTTGAGCTGAAAACAAAGGTACAGTTTGCTACCCAGACTCTCAGCCAGAGCAACCAGCTCAGGAGTGCAAGACGAGGAGGTGGTAATAGATCAATGGCGAGACTTACAGCATTTGGTGCAAAGATATTGATTTCCAAAAATAAAGGATAGAAAACAACCAACCTGGCCTTTTCTTCAAATAACTCGTCCCTTGTGACGTGCAGCTTCAAGTTGTAGGTGAGATCACTGACTAAAGCTTCAGACGCAGATTTCCTCTGATTCGTGGCTTGTTGTTCCAGCTGTTCAGTCAGTCAGCCAATCCAAAGTATCTCCACACAGATTGAGACTGACACGGTACATTAACCTGAGCCATTAATGATAGATAGACAGATTTATTTGACAATCATAAAATACACATAATACTGCTTCTCCTGAAGACAGTTATCACATGCAGTTACAACCTGTCAAAGATTAAATCACTCAATAAAGCCCACAGGCTTATTTCCATTGTAATCCTATGAAATTAAAGTTGAGATGAGATGAAAGTTGTTGACTGATTTAAATGCTGGTCTAATGGCAGTGCTTGTTGCATTTACAACACAAAATTTAAGCAAGTGATGTTTCTGTATAAAGAGAACCAAACTATGAGATAGTTGACAAATTACTTTATTAGGGAATAACTGCTGGCTGTGGTCTGTCACCTATTTTGGAGCTCCACCAGTTGTTTTTTTTACTGTGAGAGTGGTTTGCACAGTGGTTCTAGCTACAATATTCAAGTTTTCACTTTGAGGTAGACAATGTATTGTTAGTCCTGCCCTCCTCCTCAGCTGGTCAGGTTCCCGCCCCCACACTTGTCACTCATCTTGAGGAGCTGTCTACAATTGAAACAGCCTCTAGCCTGAGGCTAATGTAACCGGCATCCATAAAGCCACCACAGGTGTAAAAGATCCAGACACTCAGTGCAGAAAATCTAGTGAAAAATAAAACATTTGTGGTTCTATAATGTTTTCAAAACCATCTGTTTTCCATATGTTTAGCTTTGCTGTTTATTTTCTCTTTTTTTACTTCTTTGTACCAATGTTGTTGCTACGGCTTTTCTGCACTTGATAGTCACAATTCAACTCCCTGCTGTGGTATATACACATTACACAAGATGCTAATGTTGCTGACAAAATAATTTTGGGAAACATTAGGGCAGAATTTTCCTGTTTTTGAATTATTAATGTATTGCTTGACTGTATGCATGGTTATCAGAGAAGTCATTCTTATTTTACCACTCACTATAATTCAGTTAGATTGAATTACATTCTAATAAGTTAAAAAATAATGCTCAGTGATTCTAAGTCACCTGGGTTGAGTATGGTACACCTTCATAAATGCATCAGCTAATCCGTCTGAAAAACAATTTTGTTCTCGAACATTTTCGTTTACAGATTAATTTTGTGGAACTGTTCGCCTTGCCAGATCTCCATTTCAACAACCTCTTGGATATCTGATGAAAAGTTGTTTAGACTTCATTTCACTTCCATAGAAAAAAAATATAGACATATACTATTAGATGGACATGGATATGTGTACCTCTGGTATATGTAACTATGAACTGGAGCTGATATTAACTCACAGGAAGCCACATTTGTGATCATGGACCAAGAACTAAATGTGGGATAATATCAAATACAGACAATTATTAGACAGTAACAAAAGATGTGTGTAGTGTCTCCTGATTGTCAGATTAATGGAGCTAATCTGAAAGGGATTTTTTCTCAAAATGCACTTCTGCTGTGTTTAAATATATTGAGAGATGGCCAAAATATTAAAATACCCGGACAAGTGGGGCAATGTTATGTCATGGACCTAGACAGTCAATAGACTGTAACACGGAGCTTCAGTAAAGCTCCTGTGGTCAAATCAGAGGAAAGTCAACACTGTTGACATTATTTGTTGAATCTGTTTCACTTTCTCCAGATCTCAAAAAGTCTCATGAGATAATTTATACTAGAGTAAATACATAATTAGGTGTGAATATTCCTTGGTTATTTAAAAAAAAAAAAAAAAAAAAAGCCCAATTATAATAGGAGGGCAGCTAATGAACATGAGTATGTCTTTAACCTAGAGCAGATCTCTCCTACCTGACAATAGACTGGGTGAATGTTGTTGTCATACTAATTATTCCAGGAATGTACAAAATTCATCTGTGATATTTAAACCCTCTGAACTACATCTGTATTTGTTAACATAATAGCCTACCACAAAAGGAGGATCCTCCGGATGTCATTCCTGCACATTTCATACCAAACTGTATCTATGACCGAGTAAGCACTCCAAAAGAAACACAATTAGCCAGTTTTCACTGCAAGCTATTATATTATGCTGTTAAACTGTACATTATATATTCCATATGATAATTTAAGAAGATCATCATTTGATTTGACAAGTTTTTTTTTAATCTTCAGCTATCTGGCAGTCATCTGGAGTGCAGCTGTACATAGATTAATATCTGTTTCAGGAAATAATTGGGCTCTTTAGAATCAGAATCAGATTTATTTATTTGCCAAGTTGCAAGTACAAGGAATTCAATGTGGTGCAGATGTCAACTGAAAAAAGCAATAAACATGACGATTAAACAATAAACATAAGCACAAACGTGACAGTGTAGGAAATTTACAAGGATTCTGTGTGGTGGGGATGGGCTATGTGCATGCATATTTACATGATTAAGTATGAATACCAATGTGGATATAGATATAAATTTGAGTGTAAATAAACTGTGTATACAGGATATATATTTACAGTTAATTAAAAAATTAAATCTATATCCATCTACACACTGCAGGCAAGGACACAGTATACACAATATGAATTTGAATGAGATACGGAGGTGAAGTGGAATTGCAATGTTAACAGTCTTTTACTGTCCATGTTGAAGCTGGCTATTGCCTGAAGAAAGCAGCTGTGGAGGTGGTGGGTGGTCCTGGTTCTGGGGGCTCTCCAGTTGATTTTCCTTTGTGAGGGGAGTTTTTGGCTGGACCACAACAGTCCTATAAACGCAAATGTCTGTCTGTCACTTACTCACTGACTGAGTGATGAAGTTACACCATTGGTCGGCCGAAGGTGGCCAAGGGCTGCCAAAGCTTGGGACAGTCAAGTATCCCAGAGTGTATTTAGTATTTCACACCAACCAACAGCGATGGATTTGAACCAGGCCAAAAGCTGTTGTAAGTTTTGCTGTAAGACTGTTAGGTGAGAAAGGAACCATTTAGATACCCGATATGTGGTCAGTTTATGCAAGTAACGCTAATTTGGAAATTTGCTCCAACATTTTGGATGTGAGGAGCTGCTGCCTCGGTGCCAGCCGGTCATCTCTGCTGCTATAACCGTTGGTCTCACAGATGAAATCTAACAATTGTATTGCCACATCAGTTTGTCTGAATGTGAACTGAAGCTTCATGTTTTTATTAGACAGAACAACAGCGCTGCCTCAGGGGCTCTATATGTGCAGATATCACCACATTTCAACAAATATAAATGTATTAAAATGAACAGATCAGTGTATATTAAATTTCATTTACTTTATTAAGCTATTATGGAGCCCTGATGGGGCCATAGATAGAAAAAAAAATCGTTTTACTACATCAAATGCTCAAAATGCTATTGAGTGAGATGAGATACAATTTGTTCCCACGTTTTGGTTAATTTGTGTGCATGAGATACAATTTGTTCCCACGTTTTGGTTAATTTCTGTGCACAAGATAAGTGTATATACAGAGAACCAGCACAACAGACCAGCCTTTCTCCCCAAAGTATGAAGTGCAGTGTGCCTGCTTCAACTATTGGGTGTCAAACTGTGGATGCCCACTGCTCCTGAATAGTTAGGATGGGTATGTAGTACAACAATATAATAGGATGGGTAAGGATAGGATGCAGAGTATAAATTCCTGGTATAAAATGTACCTGGAAAATCTGATTCTAACAGGATGATAACTGGATTTCTGTCAAGTCTCAACAAGCACTAAACAGTCAAAGACTGTCTGACTATACACATTCCCATTCCCAGTCAAAACGTGGGAACAAATCATATCTTGTGCGCACGCCATAGCATTTCAAGTGCTCGATGTAGTAAAATGTGGCCTTCAATTTTATATATATATATATATATATATATATATACATACATATATTACATATATATTACAGACTGAATTAAAGCTGCAAGCACAGTGTTGGTGGGGACCTCGCACTCTGGCCCGTTGGGATCAGATCATTTTGAATTTTAAAAATGAGAGATATTTCTTACAAGTGTGGTGTGCTTTTATTTTGAAAGTGTGATTGACATGTGTACTGTCAGGTGTGTAGAGACAATAAGTAACTGCAGCTGGACATAGAAAATACTCATACATTTGAATGGAGAGTGTGATATGGATATGGATTTTCGTACACTGATGATAAAAAGGGATAGAAAGCCCAGTGTGTGATATATAGTGAAGTGCTTGCAACTCAGAGTATGAAATAGGGCTGTGCGATTACTCGATTTTATTTTCGATTACGATTTTGGCCACCCTCCGCAGGCTGCACTTCACTCAGCTGCCCGACAGACCCGCTGCTTCTTCCCACTTTAACCTGAATAACAAACCGGCAGGAAGCACCGGGGCTGTCGGGATGTAACAGTCCGTGGAGGTGCTGCGGTGTTGGGCTGCACAGATGGGAAACCCCTCGGCTAACAAGATGTACCACTCTGTTTGAAAAAATTTTCTTCTTCTCCTTTTTGGTTTATACCAGCGTATTAGGTGTATTACTGCCACCTTCTGCTTCGGACTGTGGACCAAAGATTAAATCCTACACACTAATCCTGTCTGTCTAATAAACGCAACGAAAACTACTGCTCCACCCACTTGGCAGGATCATTAAAGTTTTAATGCTGAACTCTAGTCTTCCTAAGTTCTTCTCTTATATATTGTCTTTCTTGATCATTAGTACAATCTATGATTGCATGTGTAATAGTCTCCTCAGCCAGGTGGAAAAAAATATGTGCATATATCGGCATTGGCAATCGGCATAAAATGAGAGTCAAAAAGTAAATGTCATGTTAAATAATCGTGATCTCAATATTGACCAAAATAATTGTGATTATGATTTTTGCCATAATATCTAATTTTGTGGCCTTATTTATTTTGTGCAGTTTTGATATTTATCTTAGTGTACATGCAGTTGTCATTGTCCTCCTCAGTTTCTTAATAATGTGCTCTGAAATGCACTTTGTACATGTAAATATATGTATTTATGTTAAAAAAAAAAAAGGTGACATATGTGTGTTTTCAAAGGATATTTTTGAAAAATAAATTTGCTTGGTTTGAATTCTATAAAAGTGGGTCGCGACTTAATGACCATGGGAAAATATGGGTCCCAGAGTGAGACCAGTTGAGAACCCCTGTCGGATAGGGTCCTCGCCCTTATGCAAGGACTACTGTTTTACAGTAGTCCTCTGCCTTTTGGGCTCGGTCCCTAATAACATAATTTACTGCATCTCTCTGACAATAAGGTTATTATTTGTGAGAAAAAAACTGTTAGTGGAACTTTGAGTGGAGATTATTTTGTCACAGTACAGTCAGGTAGTCGTGTTGACGCTGAGCTGCTGCTGTCAACAGCTACACTGCTTTTCCAATTTCAGAATGATTGTACTGCGTCCTCCCATCCTCGGATGTTTGTACTCCTGAGTTGAACTTGCCAACTCTGAACTAGCAAGTACACAGGTCTGAACTTGGCCTACTTGGTATTGAGAAAGGCCCGATGTCAAACTGGCTTGGTCGCCACGTGTTGTCCTGTATCTGTCATTTCAAATTAAAAGCCCCCTAGTGTTTCATATTCTGTCCAGACATATACTACAGTAGGTTTTGACCTAGTCTTGTCGGAAGAGGGGCTGGCAGAGATGAGAGGGGTCAGACATGATCTTACCCACTCTCTTGACCAGGGAGTTGTAAATGTCTGTGAGGGAGAGGAGTGCGAGTCCAGCGATCTTCTACATTAGATCAAGCTTCTTGCTCTTGCATATGTGCATGTCAGCCAGTTAAGTGACGCAGTGACATATGGAGCTTTTTTTCACTATAGTCCCAACTAAGTACATGTAGTAGCTTCTTCAACTACAGTATTAAACTGAAACAAGAGTGAATTTGAGATCAGTAGCTATCTAATGGCCAGAAAACTTCTTTGTTAGAGAACTGGACCACAATTCAAATTAAACTTTGCTGAAAAAAAAAGCCAACAAAGAGATCACAGTTTGATCAAGCATTGTCAACAAATTTGCACTCAATTTAAAATAATCTGATTGCAAGATTGGTTCCTTTGTGCTTTTAGTAGGTTTGATTTTTGTGTTTAAACTCTTTATCTTTGAAATGAAAATACTTTTCCTCACAATTTGAAATGTTATGTTTGATATTATCTACATTTTGTCTGAAAAACCTTGAAACAAATTTAATTTGCTGTTCAAACCAAATAACTGGAAAATGGAAATACTGTAGCCTATCTGGGCTGAAAATCAATAACCTGGGAAAGCTGTTTTCATAAAAACAACACCCTACTGCAGATCACACAAGTGAAAGAGTCACTGTGACAGTCGCTGATTTGTATGCCATGCTGTGCTGCTGCACATATTGCACAGCTGACTGAGGCAAAGATGACTGCAGTCACATGAGGATGCACTTGTAAACAGGGGAGCCCTTGCTATAATTATGGTGACTCAGTGCAATGTTGACAGCATGTCTGTGCTCTGTGCTGCTTATTTTAAAGACAGAGGAGAGCGTTGCAGAGCATCCTATTAAACCATGGATAGAAAATGGCCTTGCCTTTATGTTTTCAGGCGGTGATGACTCAATTATGAAGGCAACAACCGCAAGAATACACTTCCTCCCAAGATAAATAATAAATTGTGACCTTGTCCTGGACAATAAAAACCACAGGAAGCCAAGGGCTTAAATTTCATTTGAACTTGTGGGCACATTACCGATCATCCGCTCACCCCCCCATCCCTTCCCCACCAGCACTCCCACAGTGAGCAGCATCACATACCTTTACAGTAAGTTAATGTACACAGGAGAGAATTCAGCCCCTATATATGAACATTTAAATGACATATTATAATTGAGCTCCTTAGATCTCAATTATGATGGTTCATTAAGCCTTGGCTCCCTTAGTTACTGTTTTCATGCCTGTCAAGCATTCCTTTCCATGCCAGTGGCACATTTACCACTTGAAATTTGCAGTGCTCATTGAAAAATCGGGTGTTTGATTTCACACAGAAACAAAGCAAGCAGATTTGATCAGCTGCAGTTAACTAGCATAAGCTAATGCTAACATTAAAACTGTGAGTTGGTTGAAAACTTTCTCCAGCTGACTTTTTCACATTTCCAGATGACTTGTTTTATAATGAGAACTCTGTAAAAGGGACTACATGATGATTCCTGATCTGAGCAGGTATTTTTCGTAACGTAACCAGTTAGCTAATGACATGCCCCTTACCTTCGGAGGTGGAAGGCTTTTTAGCTGGGCTATGCCAATGTTTGCAGCAGATACAATTGAATCATCTTCTTACACTTGCTCTTGTGTTTATGGTTTTGTTTGTACAGATATCTCAAACCCCTTCCAAGAATCACCTCTTTTTAGAGCCCCATGAACACCTTTTCCTCATGTTGAGAAATCTGAAGCTTGCTGTGTTTAGTCACAGTTGCTGAGCTGTGGGTTTATTGAATGGTCAGTTAAAGCAATAATCACAACTCATCAAGTCTGCTTCATTATTTTCCATTGAAAGTGGATAAGAATTTTATGCTATTTTAGTCCTTACACCATATTTGTAGATCTAGTTTTAATCAGTAATCCCAAAGACTGGAGGAGTGAGAGGTTGGACACATGACACTAGACAGATTAAAGAGGAAAAAGACTTATAGTCTCCATTGAGGTACAATACGTTCACAATATCGGCCCTTTTCTTAATCTTTTGCTATTGCACATTATTACCTTGGAATACTGACAGAACCAATGCAAAATAAAACCTCACGAAACATTGATCCGAGGATATTAAATATTGATTCCAGCATTATGATGAATCCCAGAAGCAAAAAATAAATTTCATTTGAAAGAGCATATTTAATTCTGTGAACAAAGATCTTACCCGCTGGCACAAATCAATCAGTTCATCATCTTCATCACCACCACCACCACCACCACCATCACCACCACAACAAAGATAATGATCAGCTCCATCTCACAGGCAAAGAGAATGTGACTTGTGCTAATGAGATCCTTCCTCTAAGGCTATGATTAAGAGTTGGCTGACAAAGATAAAGTGCACATGCTCTTCAGATAAGACAACAGATATGCAGGGTGAGTCTATTTGCATTATGACCTGTGCTGCTCTGCCTCCTGCAGCTGCTCTAAAATTTCATGGAGCATCAGAAATATTTAAAGAGTCTTTCGTCAGTTTCAAGTGAAGACTTGACTGGTGTCTCTGGAAACTTTTTGTGCAACAACTCAAGAAAACTCTTGTTTAACTTGGATAAGAGCAGCCTACAAACCCTCAATTTATTTTAATCTGACAGATTAAAAGTCTGAATAGATATCGAGTACATCAAGAATTATTCTATTTAAAATCTGTTATTCCAGCATGATAGTATTAGATAAGGGTGTCCAATTTCTCATTTTTTTCTACAGTATCATTATTATACAAAAATCATATGCAGTTTGAACACATCATCAATAGTTTAGACTGTCTGTAAAGTAGACATTCCTTCAGCATCGGCTCTGCTCCGCTTCTGGCAGCAGAAAAGCTTGAGGGTGCGATTAATGTTTTATGGTCATAGTTTTTAATGTCTACTGTAAATTTTGTTGTGTCAGATAGTTTGTGGTGTTTAATCAATAATTTGTGTAGTGGAGGTTTTTATTATGGAATCTGACGACTGAGTCACCTGCTGACTTATTAAAAGCCTTTTAATGAACAAAGATCTTTCTGTTACTCTGAATGCTAGTGCTCATTTGACTAGATATCGAATAAAATGAAAAAATTCAATTGAATTTGTCTAGTTTGTTCCCTATGTGGAGCTGTCTACCTGATTTCATAGTGGCAGAAGTATACTGGAGGCTACTCTTGAATGCAGCTTTAGTGTTGTAAAAACAGCTCTTCATGATGCCTATTTGGTTTATGGTGACATATTTTTAGACAAACATGGGAAAATGAGATATTTCCAGTGTACAAAAAAACCCAACAAACAAACAAAAACAGCTAAAAAAACATTTAGATCAGTTGGGTATTGAAAACTTAAATGTCAGTATAAACAGTAAATATCAAATTACTGTGTCACTCCCTCATAATCAAATAATAAGAGAATAGATTCAAAATTGTGCACAAATATTCAAAAGTTAGATAGTGATTCTGTTATAGGCAAACTGAGATGACCTTTAGCGACAAGCTATGTTGCATCCAGTGTCAGTACTGTAACCCTCACTGTTTGGCTGCTCTCTCCACCTACCTGCAAAAACTCAGCTTATAGGTTTACATCATATTGGATAATACATCTTGCTTTATGTTTGTTTTTCCACCATAAAAACTCATAAAGCACAGAAGTACATAACTTGATTTGATGAAAATTGTGATAACTAGACCTGCTTACTTTTTTTTTTCAATACCTTCTATCTAGCAGTATACCAAGTATTCAATAGCAAATATTAATATAACTTTACTCCAGTCACATACATA
This sequence comes from Thunnus maccoyii, assembly GCF_910596095.1. NCBI lineage: Eukaryota > Metazoa > Chordata > Actinopteri > Scombriformes > Scombridae > Thunnus > Thunnus maccoyii. The sequence goes on along the minus strand of NC_056546.1, from coordinate 19,932,968 downwards.
ATTAAATGGAAAAGGGATTTCTGGGAAGGACGCCACCACCTGAAGAAGGAGTAGGCAGTATGGCTGCAGCTTAAAAGTCAATTATAAAACTTCATTATGAAATGGAATTCACTGAAGATACCATTTGTTGATATATGTGATATAATAATACATAATAATAATATATATAGTATAAGTGATAAGTAAAGTTATTTATCCAAAGCAGTTGTTGTGAATCGAAATTTCTGAGCAATTTTGAGCACATTTCTATTCAGGGAAATTATAGTTGTACAGCTAAAGGATTTGATTCCCCAAATAAGAGCACAGTTTGAATACCAATGTGTGCAGGTATTAAGTCCCTGCTGCATGGACGCTGATATGCAGTCTAAATCCTCAGGTACAGCATGTCCTCAAACTTGTATCCAAAGTAAGAAACTCCACTTCTTTGTTTTATTTCCATGTCCTTAGAAGTCATATGAAGCAAACTTCATATAAAAGAGAAAAAGAGAAAAAAAAAACTGTCACCTTGATGTTTCCACTGCAGTTTTTCATTGAAGCCGGTCTCAGAGGACAAGTGCTAAGGAAAACATCATTATGTGGGGAGAAATGTACCGGTAATAAACCCAAATGGCACTGAGAGGTGCAGTTGTCAACCATGATAAATGGCACCTATGCATCCTGAATGTGTTTGGTGCCCTTGCCATGTTGACTCCCTCTCCTGAGGGCGGGCTCTCGACTGCTGGGTTTGGCCTGGAGCTCCAACCTTAACCCCCCCCACATTGGGCTTGACGCTGACAGGACGGAGGAGGCACTGAGATTGCCAGGAATTCTGACTCACAATGCTTCTGCTTATTCTCATTCACACTGTGGTTAAAAAGTGTTAAACATGTTATGCTGTAGAAAAAAACAATCTTTCCTCAGAGAGCTGTGAATATTTTCACATTTACCCTATCACAGTATAAACAATGTTTTATTTTTTAAATATTCTACATAACATAAAGGGAACAGCTTACCTTGTTATTGACACAGTTGTATGGGATTTCTTTTCAGCGGAAAGAGTTACCTGTCTCTCATTTCCATCTTAATTGTCACTTCTGTAAGTGCGTTTCCTAGATGTAATATTGTAGCCGCTTGCATGATAATATAATGCAATTATTACAGAAAGGCTTAATTTACATACCTTTCATATATCAGTTTTAAATTAAATGCTGATTCTGTGTGATGATCTAATCTTTGCTTTCTTATAGCTAATAATAAAACACAATAAATGTCAATGACAGTGTGTATAAAGAATATATAAGTTGAACCTAAGATAACACCATGGCAGTTATTGCAAAATGAAGATGAAGATACTGAATAAGATGCTTTTGCTCATTTTTTGCTTCTTATGTATTGATAAAGGGCATATATGCATGATATTTTGACATTAGTTTAGACATGTGACACCCCTCTGTCTCATTCATTTTGCCAAGTTGCATTGGAGTATAGACATCTGGCTGTAAACTTTTGTACTTTTAAAGAAGTTTTGTGTTTCATATTCATGTGTGCCTTTGGTAGTTTGAGTCTTAAGTCAAATCTCTGCCTCTCTGATCTACACTCATTCCTTTCAAAATCATCCGATATCCAAACAAGTTTCTCTGAGGTCACATCGGGACGTAACTTTTATTAGCCATATCTTAGTCAATCATACCAAAGAAAGATGCTTCCACTCGCTGTAGTCCATAATAATAATGACTTCAAATTTCTCCCATCTTCTTTAATATGAATAGGTCATAATAGTCAAGCTGCATGCATTTGAAGGAATTTATAATGTAAATGAGGATGATACCATAAGACACAGTATCTCATGGTGTAATAAAAACTAGACAGTGATGCAGAGCAGTTAGGCAATGCTGGAAATGGGAAAGAACCTCAATAAATTAGGAATTATTTAGTAATTAAGTGTAAAAGAACAGCTGGACTTTAAACATTTAGTAAGTGAATGTGTGCCTGCATTATAACTTTTTTGCATTATAAAACAGAATATGGCTAGACGTTGTTTTGCGGTTAGGCAGCCTCATTAAGTAGGTGCTTACAGATGCACTGAGCGTTCAGAGTGAGCACGCTGTTTTTAGATTGTGTGCCTGCAAGATGAATGCTCCTCGGTAATCTTGTAAGACTAAACACTTTTGCTGCCTGAACTTTCCATTCATTTTCATTTGATTCATAACATTAATATTAAATTGTACTTTCAAATTCATCCGTAATTATATCTACTTTAACCTGGTCAGCGAGAGTGGCTTCTATTAAGCAGTGTTGATTCATAGCAGACCAGCATGGGGTTTCTAAACAAATACTGAATAAATGAAATGGAAACTGATGTAGTCTGGTGTACTGCTGTGAAATAGAATCTACAATACGTGTCTCAAGTTCGGGGAGAGGGCATGAAAACGGGAAAATGGATGATTATAGAGAAGGCGAATTACATTAGTGTGTCGAATTAAAGGGACGTCTGGTATATCCAGCTGAGATAGAAGCAAAGAGCCTGAGTGAGAGAGGGGAAATGGCATAAGATGAATGCAAAAGACAGGGCAAAGACATTGTGTGTGAAAGTGAGAGATGCAGAGGAGGGAGGATGAGAGGAAAGGATAAGCGTGTTGCTAAAAATACTTCCCCACCCTATGAGTTTTCGTGTATTGGCATAGACGATCCGTGCTGATATAAAGCTGTGAGCTTGTTATTGTTATTTCATTATTCACTGAGTTTTGTGAGCTGCATATACAGTGTACCCCAGGAGGGAAAAGGCTTGAGTGAGTTGCCGGCTACTGGAAACAAACGAAAGTGCATAATCGACCCACTGAGAGCAAATTAAGGAAAACAACATTAAAATTATATCGTTAAGAATCTTGAACGCAATCAAAACATAGAAACTATCTGGGTCCATTATCTGAAATTCTAAACTTAGTGACTTGGTGAATATTTGACCACTAGGGGCTCTGTGGAACAATGTGAAGAGCAGTTGTGTTGTCTTGAAGATAAACTGTAGGTTAGACAAGGACATAACAGTATTTAATGACAGTGAATAGCTTTGCGAGTTCATTGTGAAACAAACAAATAAATTCAATCTGCTAACAACTTATACAGGCGGTTAAAATACGATGAGAACATTATATTATTTCTCTGCTGCTGTCAGATAACTCTAAAATAGAGCAATTGTTAACTCCAGTCTATAAGATGCTCCCCCTAAAAATGGCAGATTGTAAAATGGAGATTAGTGAGACATTATGGACTCAACCCAAACAACTAATGCCTGTACTTCACTGTAAAAGAATCCACATCACCACTGATGCCCTAAAACAGAGGAATTCAGATACACCAGGTGTTGCCAATATAAATTTATGTAACACTGAAAGGGCAGAGGAATAAACCTGGTGCTGGAGGGACAACAGTATGACAGGTCATCCAGGAGAAGAGGGTAACGAACCACTTACATAGTGACCATACCCAGACAGAGAGAGAATTGGTAGCCAAGTAGTTAAGTGTGCCAGTGGCAAATCTTAACACAGCTGCAGAATCAGCAAACCGTGACAACAATATACTATTGCAGAGGCAGAGGAAGAACAACCGAGGTCAAAAGTTTCAGCAGCCTTTTCCAGTGCATAACCACCTCCTTGCACACCAGGCATTCAACAGAGTAGGGTTTTGACATTGATAAGTAAGGACCAGAATATCATTACTCTGACCATGAGACTGTTGTGTTGTTAACATGAGTTTTAAGGTACTGATTCCTGAGCAACATGCATGAAACACTACACAGAAATTCAAGCAGCATTTATCAGAAATAATTGCCAGTTTACAGTAACTGCAGTAGGACTAAGTTATTGATAGGACCATACACTACCCCCAGGAGGCGATTACATGCATGGACCCCCCAAGATACACAAAATAGGAGCCCCTCCCAGGCTATCATTCAGTAACTCATTGATATCAAGCGGCAACCAATAATGAAAAACAATCAACAATGAAAAATGAAGCCGACGCAGAAATGCCAAAAACTGCAGTTCCTTGAATGGCCACTTGAGGCTGGCTCCAAAAGCGAGTCAATCCCCATAGACCCCCATGTTAAAATGCCCATCTTCACGGCAGAAATAAACATGTTAACAGCCTGGTACAAAACCAGTTTTGGTCTCTATAGATAATTTCCCCGTTCATGACAACTGTATGAGGGGGTGAATTTTCATATAACTCACATGTTTAAATTTTATTAAGGCTAAAAGTTATGCATAATTTGGGGCATGGCTGCTTTGAGTGACATTTGGGTGCTGTCACAGGCTAGACATTGCCACGGTGACAACATTGGTTATGTAACGTAACCATGGCGTAACCCCAGATTCACAGAGTATAGGTGTAGCCTTAGCTATTGCTATTTCAGTGTGCTTTCAGTTTATGAAAGTTAATTGTAACATTTTGTTCGCCTAAAAAGTCTTGTTCAGCATTTGGTTGTACTAAAAGACCCTCTAAGGAGTTGGATGTTCAGGTTTTTCCGGTAAGTACATTTTGTTTTAATAGTTTTAAGCCTGATTTTAGCTAGACAAGATTAGCATTAGCATTAGCATCACAGTTAACCATAGACTGTAAATGCACCAAGCTAGCAGCTAGCGTTAGGGTCAGCATCACCCTCTCGTCTAAATATGGTCACTTCTGGTCACTCCGGTCAAAATGCAAACTTCAAAACGGGAGACCACAAACCAATGGGTGATGTCATGGTCGCTATGTCCATTAGTTTTTTAGTTTCTGATTGGCATACATTGTTACCAAGTACCTAGCCATGAAATGTGTGAGGACTGTATCAATAGTGTTTGGTAGTTATACAACTGGACACAGAAGACATAAACATAAAACCATTGTGTCACCATGTATCTCATAGTGTACATCACAGGTATACTGTTAAGGCAGTGGAGACCATAACTAAGTAGCAGAATGACTCTTTGCCCAGATCAGGTATTTGCCCAGCTTGGCCTTGCCTGAACACCATCTACCTAAAGTACAAGGCTGGTTTCAACTGACAGAAACACAGCTGCACTCTCCACTCCACTATAGCGCTATATATGGAGAGAGGAAAGCTTTACACAGCCGCAAGGGAACAGCAGCCTTTGGTTAAGATATTGCATGTGGAGGTCAAGATAATAAACCGGGAATTGGGAATCTTCATGGAACACATAAACTCAGTCACTTCATATGTGACCTGAGAAATGTAGGACAAAAACATTTCATCCCTGTATTTTTCTAATCAAATGTCATATTAAGACAGCAGCACATCCACTCAAAGCACCCTATGTACAAACATAGGGTGCTTTGAGTCATTTCATTTCATCTCAGCTATTGCAAAAGGAATGCGCTGACCTATACATCATAAAGAAAAAATAACTGCTGTATACTTGAATGATCCATTACAAGAGGGCCAACTTCGTAGGTCAACACACACTTAGAGAAGAGAAATGTACAAATTTTGGACAGAGAAGACAGATGGTTTGAAAGAAGAGAGAAGGGGCTCCATGCATGCAGTGTATGTGAAACTGGATCAACTGTCCCTGAGAAGTGGGGGAGGTGGTGTTGGGTCTGCAATACCACTTATCTGCTACTTACACTGCTACTCTGACATATATTCCCAAATGATATCACAGCAATTCACACTTAAATTTATGTGAGATCTGATGACTCCTGTACAACTCGTGTGACTTCAGTGACTCTCAAGTGACATTGAGGTGTGAAAGACCCACAGAGGTTAAAAGGACTCCCCAGCAGTCAGCAGAATGGATGAAGCTTCTTGAATAAGTGAAGAAAAGTCTCTTTATTTTCACTTTAGTAATCCAAACGCAGATCCAAATGGATTACACAGAAATAATTATACCTTCAAATGTATTGTACAACATATTGATACACATTTTAGGTATATTTTTGATCAACTGACTTCAGTTTGTTGGATGGATTATATATGTTTGGGTTTATAATGATTTTTGAAGATTATTAGCCAGAAATATTTGGATGTCCCAGTATGTTGTTTGTCTGTGGGCAGGAAAAAGACTCATTCTTGTGGATAAATACTTTAAAGGAAACTCCCTCTTGTTCCCTTTGTGCCTAACAAGCACTCCTATTGTGTAGTCATAGAATCATTAAGATAATCACCATAGTCAAACAAGTTATTTAATGTATAAATGTATGAGTCTGAGAAATTTCCTGTGATTCCATCTGCTTATTCAAGCAGTCCCCTAATCTTGACAAAATCTAGATTTTGGTTTGTATATTGGCTCCTAAAATGGTGTTACAGACTATTCTTATTTTAATGTTTCTTTCAAAGTTTCTCCTGTTTGGCCCCAAACCTGCTCATCTTTTTTCCTCTTTCTACAATACAGTACTCTCAGATTTAGCCTCACCTTACCTACAATATGTCTTATCCTGTGCTGTATTGTCCTATATTTATATCATACCATACCATACTGTCAAATATTCTATTGAAATATGTTCAATCCTAAACTTTCCTTGCCACGATATTTATGCTGCACTGAGAAAATGTTCCCATGAGGACATATAAAGGAATCATAATAACAAATGTACTGGTGATCAGTGTTGAAAAATATGTTGTTATTGTTGCATTTCCATGACAAAATATGGGATATATACAGTATGTCATGAATTTGCAGTCTTACAAGCAGAAATTTATACTAATGTGCATGCAAAATATATAAAAAAAGATTAAATACAAAAAAGTATGCCCTCATCATTCATTTCAATGAGACTACTGCAATTGCACAGCAGGGATTAAAAATAAACAAACCAAAAAACACACACACAAACAAGTTTAACCTGACTACACTTGACCTGCCATCACAATTTAATGGCCAGTTATTTATGTGCAACTCCTGGTAAATTGTTGTAATTATACTGTTAATGGCACTATTGTGCACACAGAGGAAGAAAGTATTGTCACCATGATATACTATACAAAGAGGTAAAGTCCTGTCTCATAAAGTGCTGTGCAATGTTCATCTGATAAGTCTTCAAACTCATGGATGCTGGATAATTTAAAGGCCCTGTAAACATATTTTCTCCATCAGCCTCTCACTGTAAGTGACGGGGTTCTACATGAACACACACTTTTGATTATCTCACATGAGAGATGAGTAGTGTTGTGTTTTTGTCTGCGCTCTCTTCATTGGTTTTAAGTGAGCAGGGTTCAGTTGGAAAAGAAGTGATGTCATGTACAGCTGTGCACCAATCAGAATTTAGCTTTGGGGTTGTTTGTTTATGTTACCACTGTCAGTCAAAGCTATTCAATCCACCAGAGAAAGTGCTTATGAAACCATGAAACCGATCAGCAGTTTTTGAGTTTTCAGCTCTTAATAAATAATACGTCTGGATGTTTTTTTCAAAACATATTATTGAGAAAAAAAATAAAGAACTTCTTGAAATTTAATTTAAAACCATCTTTTCACAGACTTGAAATGGGACTTCCTGCATTGTATAACACCCACACCAGCGTGAGTTTGTTTTTTTTAACACTGGAGTTTTGGTCTGAACAGTTTAATATGTGATATTGTGTTAGTGAACACCTGCCCTGATGAAGTGTCCTTGAGTGAGACTCTGCCAACTGCAATGAAGAATTTCCATATGGAGATCAGTAACATATCACACATTACACATCATCACATTAGAAAGCTGCTTGAGCAGCTGATGAAGAGCTGTGACACTCGGGTGGACTCTCTTGAGGAACCATCTGTTTGCTGCGAAGGTTTAAATCCAACTAAGCCTACACCTTTGTGCTTTTACTGCTGTTCATCCCCAGTATCTGAGAATCAAATCAAATCTCCATGTAGAATGTAGAGCCGTTGATCTAACAAGTACCACTTTCGGCTCCTCTTGTCTCTACTAACACCCTTGTAGGGATGAACTGTACGTGTCAAGTGATGCTTCAGTGTCAAGTGCTGAATCTGATCCTTGGTCAGAATATCACTAGACTTTAGGGTAGAATATCCACTGTGAGGTTGAGAGTTTGTGACTTCAATTTAAAGTCTAGTAATAGCTTAGTGCTAAAAGTTAATTTAGCCAGACGATTATGGCGGCGCCTTATCTGATGGGGCGCACAGTTTATCTAAAGAGATAAAAAAAAAACTAACATGGTGTCTAGATAGGTGTCTTCAATTTTACACAAGATAGCTCAGAATATGTTTAAAAGCAATACATAGAGTGATCTAAATATGTCTTCAAACTTAGATTTTTAGTTCATTTCATAGTTGTTTTTTATTTTATTTGACCAAAGTGAGTGTAAATAAATGTAATATTTAAAGTTTTCAGACAGCAAGCCTTGTTGATAGCCTGTCCAGGGATTTACAGCCACTAGCTGTATTTTCTATATGTACAACCCACCCTAAACTTTGTAGTGTGAATGTGACACATCCTCTGGAGTGCTTATAATCTTTAGCATGTACTAAACATGTAATACATGAATGGATTCAATGGTAAAACAAACACCAAATTATTCCCTAAATTATAGAAAAACAGACATGAACCAGGTCAAACAAACAAACAAAAAACAGGCCGGTAAAGCTTGAAAATGAGTGCAGGATGACACACACACACACACACACACACACACACACACACACACACACACACACACACACAAAAAATCACCATACCTGCATATTTCTCTGATACATTTTGTCATAGACTGGTTTAAGTTCACTTAGGTAATATTTTATTCATTAGATTTTTCAAAACTAGTTTTTTATAATTATTTTTTTTACTTGGAGTACAAGAAGAGTTACAATTTAACATAAAACACTCAAGAAGAAATAAAAGAGGAGCAAACAAAGAGAATTTATGATCAGCATTTATAGTTCATGGTCATTTTCCTCATACTCATTCCAAGTACAGGTCTCTGGAAAGCAGAATTGACTGACAGAATGACAGAACAAACACAGAACAGTTGAAATGGAGACTTATTTGAGTTATTCTCCTCAGGTTTCTCATCAGCCCAAGCACACATCGGACAATCTTATAATACCACTTGGAAACACACACAGCAGGTAAATTTATCTTAATCATCATCATCATCATCATCCATCATCCTTATCACTCATATTCTTGGTCTTCATTCTCACTCATGTTAAGTGAGGATTGAGGAGGAAGGCAGTGATTCTACCAGTATCCTTAAGAGAGAGCCACACAGGTTGTCATGCCATGCCTCTCCGCATTCATGTGCAGTTTTTGGGACAGGTTAGGCTGCTACTGGTCTGGGATCATCTATCTCAGGTTGGCATTTGTATAAAAACTATATAGGAACACATGTAAAAACAGGGAAGAATCAAATAATCCAATTGAAAAAAAAATTAATGCAGATGTCTTCATAAAATTTCTATGTCTAGCAACACTTAATAACACTTATGTCTTCTTTTTTGTCCTTTTTTTATAGTTTTATTCCAAAAATGGTTGAGGAGCAGTTATAGTTTGCATCATCTATACAACAGGCTATAAAACACCACTTTGTCACAGTCCAGAAAGCACATATAGATGTGGTTGTACTGTATATAAACATATGTACTGTAATAAGATAATTTTGCGTGCATGGCTCCCGAATGATCGCTTTTGAGACATCCCCCGAATTCTGAGGGAACTCTCTCCTTTGAGTTCACACGATGTGAAAACGAAGGCCTCCAGATTTCTTACTGGCACAATGGACATTTTCTTCTTTTTTAAAACGTAAGTCTTTCAAGAGAAACTGCAGTCCGTTATCATATTTGCACTGCAGCAGCTCAGTCAGCCAGATATTAGTCCTTACCGGCCATCACTGCCTCTTCAGTGAGTGCTTTGGCTGATTCCGCAGACATCCATCAGGGATAATTTTTTTCTCTATGAATTCACCGTCACCCGATTTTTTTTTTCTCTTCATTTTTCTCCACAGTAAATGTTTGGCGTATTTATGTATGTATTTATTTATGCATTGTGTCATTTTCTCTAGAAAAAAAGTCCCAGCAACACAAACACAGGCAATGTAAATGAACACATTGAGTTTGTAATGCTGAATCTTCCTTTGCAAAGTGCATCTGTGCTCCTCTGTTTACCAGAAACAAGGGAGTCCGATCACATTATCCTTCCCAAGGAAACAAGTCACAGATGGGTTTATGTTTGGTTGACATGTAAGATATGTATTAAGTTCGTTTTCAACTGGTTGCCAAAGATGTTTATCCATCAGTCTCTGGACAGTACATCTTGTAGTCATTAAAACTGTCTTGAGTGCTTGAGTCTAAAGAAAGGTATTTTTTTCATTCCTCATATTTACTTTTCAGAGCATTGTCTTATCGGAAAAAACGACTAAATAAGGTTCATCTTTGTTATTATACTGTACACACGATGTCCTGATTTGTCTTTTCGATAAATGTTTAAAGTGGCCCAGCAGAGACCAAAGCTTTGATAATCACACGTAGTACTCCTTGTCCTTGTTCTTCTTGTTCTTGCTTGAGGTCTTTGCGGTGTTGACTGGTTTCTCTTTGACAACAGTGCCGTTGGACTGTGCCGAGTTGCTGATGTAGTTGCGACTCTCGTCTACATGGTACGAACCCTCGTCTCTATTCCGGTATTTGTACATAGCGTAAAGCAAGATGAGAATACAAAGTGCCGCCGCTGCTACGATGCCAACCACCATCCCTGTAGTGCTGCTGGACTCCCGGAAGACCTCTGATGTACCTGGGTCACCCTTCGGTCCAGCACCAGTGGGATTGGCTGCAAGGAAGACAAAGGTATGATTACCACAAACGTACTCTATTCACTGTGTTTTACAGTTCATCATTATTACCAGATCGATGGTAGTGAATGGGTGCATTTCTCCTAGCGGCATGTGTGGATCAGTGTTGAATGATAGCACAGACATCATGACTCAAGGTTGCTGAAGCCAAAAGTAGATATAGAATTGGTTTTCCCACCTAATAGAACAGCATGCAGTTACAAAGTAATCTATGAAATCTATGAAAATGAAGAATCTGAATCTTAAAGAATTTAACAATCCCATTGCTATGCCAGCTAAAACTGTCAAAAATGACCCAAACATTTAAATGAGACACAAATACCCCATGTAGAAGTTCTTATAAAACTCTTAAAGACTATATTTTATATCCTTTGGCAGTCAGAAAACCTTACATTACTGTAGAAATTATATGGAAATGCTACACAGTCATTCCTGCACCACCCTCACTTTCGATAAATGTATGAGCTGGACATTTTTGTCAACTTAAGTACATGTCATTTCACCTGTCTAATCTACTGCCCACTGGCATTTTAATTCCTGCAGAACATTATTCTGATGACAGTCACTGAACTGTACATGGGAGTGTGAAGAAGGTGAGAGGCTGTACTGTAGGATGGAGAGATTTGCTTAATTCAGAAACAAAAAACCGACAAGAATTCGATTCATACGAGAAACACAGTTTAAAGCTCACAGCTCATTACGTGTTTAACAGCACAGTCATGAATGAGCAGAACGCATTCCCAACAGTCACTATACATTCACGCAGCATGACTGTACCACATAGTCACTGAAAATAAATATTTCAGGCAAGACAATTCTTCAATTGACTCAGCAGATTTTGCCAAAGGCTGTCCCCACTTCTGTTTTGAAATCCTGCCATTCAATGGAGCATATTCTGAAAACACGTCAGCCCCCTGATATTATTCAGTCCTCCTGGCACATCTCACTGTGTGTTTTTGTAGCAGTCATCATTTCTGCTTAAGCCGCCTTTGTTGCGTTTGTGAAATCCAAACACTCAACACTAACAATTGGAAATGAAAGCAATCTGTTTCCACTGGATCGGGGCAAAAAAAAAAAAAAAAAAGAAAATATTTGAGGGATTTACAGCTGGGTTCAGATCATACTTATGTTGATGTGAAGATGTTAAGCTTTGATTTGCATTTGCGCTGGACAAACTAACAATAACAACAGAAACATAAATAGCTGTGCTGAGATGTAGGTCTGACTTATTTTCTCTGTGTTGACTGCACAGTCATGTTAAAAGTATTTTAACAAGCTTTGCAGAATTTCACTGATCTGCTGCTCCGTGTCCTTGGCCAAAGAGTTGCTGAAACACTCTTATAGTGTAACGGCTGGTGAGAATATAGTGCAGCAATGGTGATCCAGCACTAAGAAGTAATACATGGAGCACTTTTTTATTCCCCAGCACATACTGTAGAGTGCCAGTTTAATAAAAAATCATTGTTATTGACACTTTGTGGAATTCATAAAAAGGGAAGATGAGATCATGAACAGAATCTAATGGCATATACATTAATAGTAACTATGATATTCATCTGAATATTCATCAATATTTATGCGATCAAGTCATTTGTCATCAAACTAATTAGATTTTACTTCTACAATGACAGCTATCTATATTTTTTTATATTTTAACATGAATATTTGACATTTATTGAAATCCATTCCTCACGTTCCGTCCCTTATGTCCCATTTTGCTGCCCCACTTTTCTGACTACTTTTTTAGAAAGCATTTTTCGTTTTAGAAAATAATTGCATCCTTCAGCTTTGATATCGAACCGGCTCAAAAAAATCCCTCTAAAACAGAAACCACAACATTGTCTCTTTATAATTTCAATCCTTTGATCTTCAGCAGTCAGCGTAATATTTCCACATGAGTAACTGTCTTCCTAAACTTGAACTCAGTATCCATAGTGGAGAATAAACTCTCTTACATCAAAAGGAAATGACATGGAAAACAAAATTTTGCTACAATTGAAGTTCGTCATAATCACCTTTTTCTTCATCTCATCACATCCTTATTTTACAGTATGACAAACTAACTTCTGTGAGTGTTGTATAAAAAGGTTGTTTCTTCTCGGTCCGTGAAGGACAGGCAGAATTAATGAGATGACACAGCATATCCCATCCTACATACTACTTTTGTGGCAATTTCTCAATGTCGAACAAGCACAAAATAAATGCGAGACAGTTCTTCAGGATTTGTTGGTGAAGGTGTGCCTGTCCTTCAGATTCCAGTGAATATAACATATAGTTATTGCCATGCCAATTTAAAGGACCATACAGGTGATTTTACACGTTTTGTCTTATTTACTACAAATCACATACTTTACATTACAGCTAACAATTTCTCTTATCTACAATATAATTTATAATATAATTAGCAAACTCTTGAAACTTAAAACTATCACAGTGAACATAAAGACTGCATTTACTAACTGTGGCAACATTACATTATTTCTGCTTGTTTGTGCAGTTAATGCAGTTAAATCAATAGATAACACCACTTTGGCAAATATTAATGAAGACTTGATGTGTACTGTGATGGACTAGACAATTCCAGTTTCAGGAGTCTGCCATTTCATTTTTGTGCCATACGGAAATGAATAGAAACCAGTGGCTGCCTGGATGTGTTTTTTAGCAGGATACCAAAAATACATTTAAAAACAGTCGACAAAAATGTTAAGTATTAGTGATTTGTAGTTAAGCTAAAACGTACCAACAAACAATTTGCAGACATTACAAACACTCCATTTACACTATAATGAGCTTTAAATGTTCAATATCACTAACTACTATGTCCCATTCTGCTGCCCCACTTTTCTGACAACTTTTTTAGAAGGTGTTTTGGTTTTAAAAAATAATTGCATTCTTCAGCTTTGATATCAAACCAGCTTTAAAAAATCCCTCTAAAACAGAAACTAGTAAGTGTATGACGGTACACTTTTGGGGATCATTTCTGCTAGTGAATAGGGAAGTGATTGCACATCAACACGCCCAATTCATATTTTGAATGCTGTCCAAGTCATAATACAGCCTTCCTTATGTGTCTGAGAGCTCTCCTCACTCTTCTTTCTTTTGTCTCTCACTCGGTGTCGATGACCTTGGAGATAAAGCACTTTTTGATTGCATTCATCTCTCTTCTTGAGCGACAGTTTAATGTTCAAACAAAAATTGCTTTGAATGGTGTAATATGGGCTAATGACCCACACAGATGGCACATGTGTCTATTTTAGGTAGATCTTGTTCATGCCAACATAAAAGGGCATGAAAACTGTAAAGGGCAAAAGTTCTTTAAGCTGCCTGCCGTTCATTGACATGTTTTCCACCATGGTTAGACTGATCAGTGGTCCAAGTAAGCTTCCAATGCCAGCAGACATTCAAGGACAAGCGGAGAGTACCACTGGGGGATTGAGTGTGACTGAGCGTTGCAACAGATTAGCTCTGCTTGTGACAAGCCCACTTATCCTTGCAGACAGGTGTGAAGAATGCTCTCGCCTTGTGGGCAAAAGCCACTGGTTGACACGGCTCTTCCCCAGCATTGTGCGGGCATTAACGGTGAGTTACTTTCATATTTGCTATCTATCCTTTGTTCGGGGTCAAAAAGTTGAAAGTGTAGATAACATAGCAGGTTGATGGAGGAGAGAGCTCTCGATGTGGCACTCGAGGGTTGTATATGAGACCTTTGCTGTCTCCTACAGCGAGGCGACAGTTGGAAAAGTCAAAATGTTAAATAAGTAAGTGATGTGATCCATTCATTTAATTTTACATGTAACTTACACGCACAGAAAGATATCTGCAGAAACTCTAATCTTTCCCTGCCAAATCCAATTTAATATCTTAACAAAGAAAGCTGGGTAGTGACCACTACTTAAAGGATTAACACTACATTTAGCACAGTGCTGACACAGCCATGTTTTGTTCAAAAAGATTAGCATTCATTACAGCTCATTAGCTTGCATTTAGTCCCAGCAGTGTCTATCAAACAGCAACCTGATGGCAGGCAGGGATCTTCCATAGTCCCTCAGATTAATTGATACAGCTGATGATGCGGCTCATTTGTTACCCGTGTGCCTGGCTGTGCACCTTGGACTTTCTTTCCCTCAAGTTGGGCAAAGTGATATGGCAGACACGAGGCCTTCAAGAAGGCTTCATAAGACTTCAGTCAAAATGCATCTGCCTGTCTGTTCATTAACACTCCATCACCTCAGATTGAAGGCACATAAACTGAGAAAGAAATAGCGCCTGAAACAAGTGTTTAAAATGATGGCTGCTCTTATACGCTCTACTCGAGCGTACCCAAGGGTAAAATTAGACGTGAGGAAAATGACCTTAAAGTGGCACCTAGCTTCATGGTGGCATAGCGGGGGTGCAGCGATAGAGGTAAACTCAGGGGGGTTAACTTTTGAAGGATTGCACTTGTGTAAAAGCTGGCGGAATAACTTTCTCCTCTCTGTCTCATCCCAGAGCGAGACTTGAATTACAGTATCACATCCAGACCATCATAAAGTCCTTGCTGTTTTATTCACAAGGACAACAGTTAATGTTTCAGTCATTTCGTTACAAATCATTTCCCTTCACCAAGCCTTGCTGATATTCCTGTTGTAGAGATGCACAAGGAAAACCGTAAACAAAGAAGCATGGATGATCACATACATGACCCTCATCCATAATATTAGTGAGGAAAATGAAAATAGCCTGGCCAAGAATTACCTTCGCCATACACAGAGGCACTGAAGAGTGCAATGACATGAACACTGAGATTGGTTTGGCTTCAATGTTCTGGTAACTGCAGGGTTTGTTTGATAGCATCTTTCCTCTTAACTCTTCCTGGATTCTTTAGTATGGCTAAACGGGCTCGCCTCTCAGAGATATTAGCGCTCGTGCAATGGAACTTGTCATTTAAAAGCCTGTGAAATGCCTGATGTGATTCCCCTTCTTTTTGCCTGACTTGCTTTTGCCATGTGCTCTCAAGGAGAGGAATGGGATCAGAGATTCCACGCTGTCAAGCGGGATTTGAATAAATGGTCCTCTTCAAAGACTATTTTTCCTCATTTGTCTCTAGCGAGAGGGTTCATTTGTTTGGTAATTTGTAACAGGGTGAGCAGGTTGACGGGGCCATGGATGAAGGAAAACACGGAGAGTGGAGCTGGGGGGGGGGTTACTTCAGGTGCGTGTGAGGCTTGTTGAGAGGTAATGGAGCAACCAGGACTACTTAGGATATATTGAATGGACAGACTGGGCTTGACCTTTCATTAACTGATGGTAGTAATGGGTTTAAAGAGTTTTGTAGAGTACGCATGGACGATGCTTTTTCATAAATGGATGCACTACAGCAATGCTGTGTTTATGTATCAGCCAAAGTAATTCAGTGTTATTTTTAGCATGATGGGTAATTAAAGGAAATTTTGTGTGCAACAGTTGATAAACATGGGCCGTGCACCGTGCATCTTTAAGAGCTTAAGGAGGTGTGGCTGTGGGAAGCCTTCAGAGCGACCCGGGCTTAGTTGGCATGCTCGGTGACACATTGCTGTTATTCAGCCAGATTAGTGTTATACCATCTTCTTACTTCACATATCCAGTCGTAATCACAAGCTGTCAGAGCCGTCATATAGTTGGGGATCAGTCTGCAGACAGGTCACTGTATCAACTGCAGCAGAGCCAAAACACTTATTAAATCCCTCTTCCCTCTATAATTATCCGAGTGTCCTCGAGAAGTGATGCAAGCCATCCTGTACTTGTGACATGCTGGCAGAATGCCTGATGACAGCATGCATGTGTGAGTCTGGAGTGGCTCCGCACATGCTGATGGTGGATGATGAACAGAGAGCTGAGTGAGCATGAAATGAGGTTCGAGTGAGAATTACTAAAAGGTGTTTGATTTAGCCCAGTAACAGGTATGCTGCAGTTTAAGCCTTTGCCCTGAGGGGTTCCTCTAAAAGAGGCGAGATGAAAGAAGAGGGCTAAGCTTACTCAGCATAAACGCCACAAGTCTGGAGTTCATCTCTTGTTTAGATTCTTAAAGAGTCTTATGCTTAGGTTACACTTTCCTATGGTCTATAAACAGGAGCTTCAAGACTGCATAAAAGCTGAAGTCTGCTGCAAATACTTACCCAGATCTAAACTACAGACTCGCACTGTTCAATTCTGAAACATTTTTGACACAATATGTTCTGCAAACTGTCTATGACATATGAAGGCACTCTGTTATTCCAATATTTCTGCTTGAAATCCTCAAAACCTTATTTTAGGAATCATATTAGTGGCTCTATCATAGAAATTGTGATCACTAATGTTTTTTTTGTGCTCATTAACCTTCCCTTGCAAATGCACGACCTTGCATTGCAGCCTATGGTTTGGTTTTAGCACACAGAAGTGTATCATTTACTGGAGACTAGTCCACATTCACAACATAATGGTCAACATTATATGATACACATTTTTACTTCTCTTGCTCAGGAAATAACAGTATTGTAAGCGCACAGATCAAAGGTCTTTCTTCCTGTTGCTACAGGGAGAAATCAATAGAGAAAAATGCAGACAGAGTTAACATTTCAGTGTATTTTCCAAAAGCATTTTACTGATTGGTCAACTGTGAATTGTTGGCTAATATTTCCAAGCCCTAACTGACTTATATTATTACCGTAACGGACCTTTGGTTGGGTGTCTTTTCTTTACTTGGGTATGCAAAATCTTTCATGCCCTACTTAGACTTATAAACAGACACATTGTGTTAGCATCAATGTCAGCAAACCAAAAAGATGTGTGGTAGAAAAATAAAAAATAATTGAAAATATAAATATGGTGGGATCAGTAAAGAGAAAGACTGACAGTGAGTGTGAAATCCTGTTTTCTTTGAGAACACACTTCATTTAAAATAGGATGTAGAAAGAAGACTTGGAAGGCATAATCCTCACTGAAAGAGTGTGGGAAAACAAAAATGGCAAAATTCCATAAGATTGTCTGCATGAATTGGCATACCATGCAAATAATAGCAATATTTATTTTGCAAAAGAGCATGCGTGAGGCTTGAAGGTCATCGCTGTTGCTTCAGACATGTTTAGTTTGACGGGCATGAGCTCTGATCACATTCAATAGGCATCTAGTCTTGGGAAGGATTTTTCATTTGTTAAACCATCTCCGCTAGCGGCAGTCTGTTGGCATGCAAGGTGCATGCCACTGTGTTCAGCAAAGGAAGGAATGAACACGCAGTGAGTTCCAGCTGGGTATGATTGAATAACCTATTAAATGTGGGCAGTGACCTCTTAAGCCAGCACAGTGCTCTTAATGTTTCATTAATCTCACAGCTACTTTTAAAACAATAATTTACCCTAATTTTTTTCACTCCTGGCTGGGTGCATCCTCGTCATTGCCATGGGGTTAAAGAGAGTATTCATTTGTGGTTTGATTTATTGGTTTACTCTATGTATTGTTTTCCTACCCATAAATTAAATCTATTAAAACAAATGTCAAACACATTAGTAGCTGCTAATGTCACAGCATAATGCTTGAGGATAGAAAGAGGTTAGAGAGCATGGAGAGAAGAGGAAACTAGAGATGATTAACCTTAACCTGCCTATGGGCAATTCACAGTAAAGAGCTGCTGGAGCTAAGAATAAAGACACAGAGATTATTTGTGAAATGTAGAAGGGTGCGTATACCAGAACTTGCACTGAGGCTGCAGGCTGGTACTTGTATTTGACAAGGAGCCCATTTCTTTCATACAAATCATATTTCACATGACTGCTTGTTACATAATTAATATGGTGGAGAAGGTAAGGGTGTAAAAATATAAAAGATAAACACCCTGCCAATGCTTCAATGCTACGTTTGGAGATATTCTACTTCTGTGCACTCCATGTAGAAATATATTGAAAAAAAAAAAAAGAAAAAAATACATGAGAGGCTGAGATCAGAGAATTTAAGTTCAGAGAAGAGACATTGTGTATTCTGAAATCAAGAGCAAGAAAAACTTTCTTTAACATTACTTTTTTCAGCATCGTGTACGATGTGTTTTTTTCTCCCATATCAATTAACAGAGTATCATTTTGACCTTGTACACTGAGTTTTCCTTTTAAAGACAGAAAAATATGTGCATTACAACAATCAATTATCTTCGGTTATCATCAAAACATCAGTTTGAATAAAAGTTCAGAACACTTTCTTTTATATCCTGGTTCAAGATTAATGTCCCATTTTATATTTTGAGAATTCAGTCAATACTCTTTTCCATAAATTCTTAACAGAGTGAAACAATAACAATAATATATGCTTATTATCTAATTCAAATTCTGGGTAAACATTGTTACAAGTAATAAACTTCTACCCAAGACTCAGTGCTCTGAATGATCTAATGGTCAACATTAAATATTAGATTTCTTTATTTATTGTGTTTTCCTCTCAGAATATTTTACTCTAATATTTTTTAGGAATGTATAATCTGACTAATTTGAGCCAATATGGAGGACTAGCAGCAAAGTGAAAAAAAAGAAAAGCTCTGAGGAGAAAAACCAAATGATGAGGAACAAAGGCAGTTGCAGGATGTAACCTTGGATATGGGTCGCCGTGCAGCAGCTGCCCTCCATCAACGGCCTGCATGACGCCAATGAAATGAAGCAGGTAGGTAAGAGACATCCGTTCCATCTGACCCCATGCAGCTCGGCAACAACCTGTTCCATTAACTTCCACCATGAAAACTGAGGGTTGGCACTTGAAAATCAGCGCCGGCCGCCATCTCGACAGGCTGTTCACCAGGCTATTTTCACACAAGCGAGCCCACAACTATATTTTCTCCAGATGATTGGCCAACACTTCATCATGGCCTTTCAATGAACAATCATATTTTTTTTGTGTGGAAAATGCCGTCCTCTTTCAGGCTAAATGTCAGAATTTATACAGTATTTCTATAACATCAGAATTGCCCTTTAAGGCACATTAGGTCATTATGCAGGATATCTGCATATCTTTTGTTACTTTTCAGTCTAAGAACTTGAGGTGAGATCACATGGAAGCTAAAGCACTTTGCATATTTTATTTTGCTAAACTCGTAAAAAATCTTCAACAATTTCCACAACAGGCATCACAAAGAATGGTAGTCAGTGATATTCAGCTGTCAGGGCCCTGCTGCTGAGTGTATGCACACTCCCCGAACCAGCCTCCCATTACAGATCAGATGTGTTGCAGCATCATGGGTCTGTGTATTCCTCTGTGGTTTCCTGAACCAGGGGGGAGGATTCAATTTGCTGCAGTATGATCTAATCTGAGTCCTGCCGGGTGATAAGCTCTGCTGGTGTAGCTGGCTTTCCATGGTTTCCGGAGGTAAGAGAAATAAAGCATGGCAATAAGTAGGTTTACTCGATTGATGTCACTCAATGGCTGATAGGGACTGCTGTGGGACGAGACTCGCGCTGATATACAGGATGATCTAGAGCTGACCTTGGGCCATAGATAGCTCGCATAATAGTCAGGTTCAAAGCTCACCTCTTGGGATCACTTATGCACCAACATTATCCTCCTGTATACATGTGCTGCGAAGCCCGAGGTATCAAAAGTGTGAGCATCTGGCCTCTGCGTTTGAGTTCACAGACAGAACAGACTGTCAAGGTGTTGCTTGAAAAATGATATATTCTCGTCATTAAAAGGAGTTGGCTAAACAGTAATATGAGAAAGTAGCCCTTTATCAGCAGTGGATCTAGTTCTTTATGCACAGCAACACCGTCTGAGATGTGGTGAGTGCTTGGCAGAGCGTGTGAATTGTTCTGAATGTAGATATTAATAAGGATACGGTGTTAGACAGCTGCCACCCTGGGAGCCCGCAGCTCTGGTGTCAAATCCCCTTCAGTGATCACAGAGGGAGAGGGATACTCTGCTCTGGGAATGTGCGTCCCTGAGCATCACACAGTTCGCGACTGATGTTTTGGCAGATGCCCTTGTCAAAAAATATCATAATGCAAGCTGCTAGTGTGAATCAGTGCACAGAACAATCTCCTGTGTATGGTATTTGACAGAGGTAGCAGATGTACATTGGAAGTACCTATTGTGATGTTGCCTGATGGGAATATCACTCTAATACCCAAGATGAGAGCCTGAGTTATAGATAGAGAGTAACTGTGGCGAAAGCTAATGTTGCTAGAAGAAGGCCAGAGTAACAGGAAGAGAGACAGACTAGAAAGTTGATAGTCTTTGCTGTGGGGCAGACATTAATTTAGTGGAGGTTTTATGACCACATACTGATCGATAGCACATCTAGATGGAGTGGGGGGCCTTGGGTCTGGACTTAATTGTTCTCTGTGCTTCTCATCACTTCAGAATGCATTTAAAAATCCTTCTATTCATAGGCGGGCACTCGGGTTAAGACTTAATTGCCTTCCATGTGTGGAAAGGTAAGAGATTAAAAGTTTGGCGGCAGTGTAGGGAACAAACAGATTTACAATCCTAATTTGTCAGAGTGAAGCTGTGTCTTGAGACATTTTGCAGTGAAAGAAGTGCTTCTTTGTTGTATATTTATCAGGGTGCTAGAACATGCAGTTAAAATTAAATATTTTTTTATTGTTTTATTAAGAGCACTATGTGCTGAGCACTATGTGCTGCAATCATAAACTCCAAGGGATGCTATGTGCAGCTATCATGAACAACAGCACGTGAGAAACAACAGGACGAACTCCTACTGCTTCCTGTAGAATTTAATTAACAACAGTGGGGACCCTCTACACACTTGTGTAAAACATCAACCTTCACACTCTACACTCTTTTTGATATCATGTGCTGGAGTCGTGTGGGTCTGATAATTACAACTGTATGTTCTGTCTTTCTGAGAAGTCCCCTGTTTACATATTAACAAATGCCATGAGCTGATGATGACGAATAGGTGCACAATTAAAACATGGTGAAGCAGCTGCATTAACACATACAAAACACTGTGAGCAGTGTGGAGTTTTAGTTATGCATGATTTCTCAGAGAAACAGTTCTGTGGCAATGCTCGGCTGAGTTCTGTCACAATGGATGGAAGCCAAAGAACAATAATTATTAATGGAATTTCAGTCCAGTCAAGAGTCTACAGCCACGATAGTAGCTCTGTGAGGATGTACTTATTCACAGCAGTCCTATGAGCTAAACGCTAATGTCAGCATGTAACTGCTCACAATGACATGCTGATGTTAAGCATATATAATGTTTAACATACTCACCATCTTAGTTTATAGTGTAAACATTTGCACACATTTGCTAATTAGCACTAAACAAAGTACTGTACAGCTGAGGCTGATGGGAATGTCATTAGTTTTGTAGGTATTTAGCAAACACTGGAAAAATTAACATTTTGACCTGATGGTCAAATTCATCTTGAGAGAGATGTGACTCTATCCAATAGTTGACATTTCAATCAAAACCAGATGTCAAGCTCATGGTGGCACTAGAGGGAAATGTATAATCAGTAAGATTCATTATCATTTACCAATTTCATGGTAATTCATCCATAGTTCAATAGTTTTTGAGATATTTCAGTCTGGGCCAAAGGGGTGGACCACCCAACATTTCCATTAAAAAAATAATAAATAAATTGTTAAAAAAAAAAAAAAAAAAAAAGCAGGGCAGGCAAACAATCAGCTTTGCTACTAAGTGAAAAAAATGCTGTTTATCACATGAAAGGGGACATATTATGCTTATTCCCAGCTCTTTTTATTCTGGGACTCCACTAGAGTAGTTTTGCGTGATTCACAGTTCAAAAAACTCCTTATTTATCTTATCTGGCCCATTACGCAGCCCCTCAGTTCAGCCTCTGTCTCTTAAAAGGCCCCCCTCTCGATGTGCCCACCCTGTTCTGATTGGCAAGCTTTCTGGAAGCCTGCTGAGGGGCAGCACGTATCAGTCTCATATTAAGTTACTGCTGATGAAAACTCAATATTTCCTGCTTTACTGCTTCAAATTAAAAGCTTTTAAATGACTAAATAACAGGCCACTTTTATTGTGAAGAATTTACAGGAAATTTAACATGTTCCTCACCAAATTAGTAGAGCTTCGTTAGTGGCGCTAAATAACTGGTTGACACAACAACATATGGAGATATTTGGAGCTCTTTGTTCAGCGGATCAGTTAGAAATAATGCAGGGAGGAATAATACAAGCAGAAACAGTCACAGAGATGATGATGTTTGATGAAGAGCTGGAGATGACCAGCACACCTCCAACAGGTAAACAATTTATTTCACTTTGTTGTACTGTGTAATGGAAAAACACTCAGCGTGCCAGCTCAACTCGAGTCATGGCTCGGCGTGACTACCCCCACAACAATGGAAAAATGCCATCATGCAGAGCTATTCAATTACAAAATCAATTGGGCCAGATTTTAAAACCAGGAAATGTAGATGGGCCAAACATTTTCAGCAACCTATTTAAAAACCTTTTTTTTTTTAGCTTTTGGTAATGAGACATTTTAGACAAGTCCAAATCAATGTAGTAAAAAAATAGCAATGTTTATTGTTTCTCTTTTGAAAAAAAAATTTTTTGGTCTCATATCTGACCCAGGCACATCACAAAGTGCAGGAGCAGAATAAAAAAGAGCTAATGTTATCAATGCATACAATCATAACAATCATAACAAGTGGCAATAACAGTAGCCAATAACACACTATCTCTCTTTACCAGTACCTCCATGTACGTCCACCAAAAGTGCTTGTTTTTGCCACTGACAGGCTCACATTGTTATTATTAGTGTCTGACACCTTTATGGAAAGGACCACATAGAGAAATAAAATGTTTCTCTTTACCTTTTGCTTGATCCAGTCTGTTTGTTATTGTGTCTGGCCAAGTTTTGCTCAAGGAGAAGTCTCACTCGGAGTTAAGTTGTTGCAGAAAGACGGCTAAATAATCAGCCAAATATTCAGCCATGACTTTGAAAATCTTTTCGGTAACACTAAGCTACACTTTCTGTACTCCAACACAGCAAACTCTTCCTCCTCTCTCCAACTCTCACTCACCCTTCCACTGTTGTCTTCCTGCAACAATTCAACTCTTCTCTTTCACCCACTTGCTCATGTGCAACTCTCATTCCCGGTTGACTCAGATCTTGTAATGCTGGTTTTGTTTCCTGACTGCTTTCGGATTTTAGACCATGGCCACAGTGCAGGAACTATTTAGGCTACACAATAACAATGCTATTTTATAAAATAATATTACAATTAAAATATTAAAATTGCTATTAAAGTAGCCTATTTAATTCAAGCTTGCTAGGCCACTTGGAGGATGCTTCTGGGCCAGATGTGGCTCGTGGGCCGCCAATTGAATATGCTGCCCATAATGTTAGCGGAACAAAACGGTGAACTTGTGCGCTGTGCCTGGAGATGACCATATAAAGAAATCCATCACGAGCAAACGTAGGCTCGGGTGGAAAAAAACTTTGGAAACCGAGTGTTCAGAGCAGTCTGAAGCTGGTGCTTTTTGCTCACAGCGATTACTTCTACATACATTTACCTCGTTGACATTTGACACTTTGGCCACATTTAATATGAACATTTGACACTGTAACATTATATATATGACTGAAAATAAGGAAAAGCATAATAGGTCCCCTTTAAGCTATCATAATTAAAATGTTTGCCAAACTGACCTTCCATGTTCTGGTTGTCCATAGTAGCCTAAAGCTATTAAAATAAATGTTGCCAAAACTACATTAAAGGCCCCATGAAATTAAAAATACATTTTCCCAGCTTTAATCCTGTGTTCCTGTGTTAATTGTTCATTTATCTCTTGTTATGCACCAAATATATGTCAAAAAATCAGTATCAAAGTATTTTTACATCAAAATCCCTGTCTTTTCTCTTCCTATAAAACGATTTCAAATGTTTGGTGACTCATCCTGCACTCAGGGGCGTCTACAAAAGTTCTTCCAATCAAATGTGACCACACTGGTCACATAAAACCACACTTCACCGTTTGTGGGTCTAGTAGCTAACAGAGCAATATGCAGAGAGACAGGAAGAGATGTGTGTTTGCCTGCCCACTTTTTAGCTAGACAATCAAATACAAAGGATTTGACTTATAAACACTTGTTGTAACTGTACATTGATCAAATATTATGTTTCACTGGGAAATTCTTCACAGTACAGAAGCTAAAGAAGCTCTATCTTCTGTTTCATGGAGCCTTTAAAAGACCATGAATACTATGGTCATAACTGAAAATAAATAAAAGTCATTGCCTTCTATAAGTTTTATTACATTTATATTTTATGTTACTACACATTAAATTAGAACCAGTGAAACCATGCTCTATTGCAGACTTCCCAGACAGACTTAATGGATAGCCTCCAGCTTGCTGTATCCTGCAGTCAGTGGTAGCTTTTCAAGCTATAACTAAAACTCCAACCTGCTCATTTAAATGCTGTGTGTTAGTGAGTGTGTGGTGGGGGTGGACTATATTATGACACACAGAGACACACTGACACACCCAGAGAGAAGTAGAATAAAAAGAGATGACTAACCTAACCCACCTGAGCTCGGCTCACAGGGATCAATGTCCTCATCATCGCTCGGACACTCGGCTGATGCCACTAACAAGTCGTCAGTTGTCTGAAAAGAGAGAAGCACACAGTGGAGTGGTGAGGGCAGAGCACACTTAGCTGCATCAATGAGGTAAGATGGCTCCCACTCAGAACTACCAATAGCGGTGTTTCCAGAGGGTTAGGTGAAGAAGAGTGGAGCAGATGAGATGTGAATCCAGACAGCTACACTGTTTGGCTGCTGGATTTATCTGTCAGCATGGTCACTCGCTGCCTGGCGCTGCAGCAGCTGCTACACTGCTTTCCAGGCAGCACTATCCTTACAGAAATAAGATCAGATTTTTGAGGAACAGCGGAGGCTAAAGTTCACAGCACAATTGTCAACTTGCATGCTCAATTTGTGTTGCACTGTGTGGCTTTGCATAGCCCTTCAAGGGATTGTTAAGAGCCATCACGAAACACCTCTGACATTTAGAGGACAACCAGCCATGAAAGCTTAAAAAAAAAAGAGATTGGAAAATAAAGGGCAGAGGAGCAGAGGTTTAAATCAATATTTTTCTCCTCATTTCTTATGTTGTGATTCCATATCTCTTTTTCACAAAGTAAGCATCAGAAATAAACAAAATTCACGGCACATATGGAGGTGCTTAATTATTCTGCTGCCACATCTACTCTAATGCCAAATCCATTTCAGACTGTTTTCAATGCACTTCTTCACCTGCCAAACACGATATATTTTACCCTCGTAGAGAATGGGAAAGGGCAAACAAAAGACCAGAAAAAAAGTATACTGTAAAACATTATTCTGCAATGTTCTTTTATGGTCTTGCTCCAGGCCATTTGATCAGCTCTGCGTTAAAGGTCGTTTCAATTTAAGCATGGCAGCCTCTTCAGGGCTGGGTTAGATTTTCAGCTATGTAGCCTTGCTAAGCAGAATAACCTGCTGCTATACATTTAGCCTTACACCTCTACTTATCCCTTTTGTACTAATATTTTTTTTAAGCCCTCAAATGCATGCTTGGCAATATTTATTTTCTAAAAATTCTCATACTCTGGAGCTTGCATGCGAATGACAAACACAAAATGAGAAAACAGATGAAGGGCTGTAATGCATTTAACTCCCAAAAATGAAGATGGACTTGGAGTTTTATTCAATTTGTGTTATTATTTTGTTGATGTTTGACTGTGCATCAAAATATATCTACAAGTTGGATTAGTATTGACTCATCTTAAGGAAATTAAAGGTGATGTCATTTTGCTTAACATCCATTTGGCTGCATCTAATGTGATTTTATTGGGACTGCGACATCATTTCCACATTCTGAACACGGACCGACATCATCTTTACATAGTAGACCTGGAAATGATAGATCAAACCCATTAAGGGAGTTGTGGTGGAGGGCTGTTTTTGGTGCATCTGTGCTGGGTGAAGCCTGGGGAAGCCGTCCAAATTTAAATTTAATTTGCTGTTCATGAGGCTGATATACAGTGTCGGCCATCCAGATGGCAAAACCACTGGATCCTGGAGTGCCACATCCATCACTTCAGCCGTGTGATTTGTTTTTCCTGGCGGGAGATCTTGACACTCTGCACTCACTGGCAGAGGTACGGGAATCAAGGAATCAATACTCCCTCTCTCTTCTTCCCACCTTACCACTCTCACTCTCTCTCTCTCCCCCCCTTCAAGTCTGTCCTTCAGATTTATTTGCAAGCGGAGAAGAGGAAGCAATGTGATGTGGGTGTACTAGATGTAGGTTAACTCCCCATAGAATAGCCTGAGTGGAGGTGTATGCCCGTTCATATTTATTTGTTTCTGTCTCCTCATTCAGGTCAGACAGCTACAGCGTGAGACCTTAAACTCCATCACCACAGTGAAATCCAATAATACATATGGATGTTTGTTTATCTCTTTATAAAAGCAGTCTTTGATTTTGTAATTACAGGAATGGAGATTAAATTCAGTTGTTCATGAGATACAGTGCAATTTGAAGCCTTTTGTTTTGCTTGTAAAAGCTGGAGAAAATACTGACATGTAATCTGAGTAGGTGTAAAATGGTATCATTTTACCATTTATAATCTGCATTACACGGACTTCACTGGAACTTTCAAATAATTGACAGGAAGCCATGATATAGACTTTCATAACACAAAATAATGTCATGCTCATTTCACCTTCCAAGGACAAAGGCTGTCTCTAGATCCGTGTAACCGTGGCTCAATTGTGCCTGTAAGCCACATCTAAGTCCAATCTTTCTTTGATCTTATCAAAATATCAACCCTATTCTATACTTTTAAATGAATCTTCTGTGTGTAGTGGATATAAGCCTCTGAATCAACACTAAAATGAATTCACGTTACTGGGCATCAGTCTGCTAGCTAGGATTAGTGTGTAGGTCAACATTTTGATGTGGTCATGACCTGGTTGAAATCCAATAACATTACCAATTCATGGTGTCCTCCTCCAACGCTTGGCTTCTTTCTCACCCGTGACAATTCAATGTGGGGTATGTGAGGGGCTTACCATGCAATTTAGCCACTGTGATGAAAACTGACAGGCAGCTTGGCCTGGATGCCAGAAAAGGACACGGGAATCTTTTCTAAAGGAGATATCTTAAATAACACAGGATATGCATGTGATGATTTTGACACTGCTGTGATTTCGAGTCAGAAAAAATAAAAATTTGGTTTCTTCATCTAAATGTCATTCTCGACAAATACTGTATGTTTTTGGGAGGGTTCATTAGCTCAGCGGAGTTTACTGATGCAAAGAGCAGCATGCCCACAGGAAAGATGCTCCGATAGATACGCGTATAAACAAGATGTACCTGTAGTTCATTTTATGAAGGTACATCTAAAATGCTAAAAGCAAAGGCTCGGGGCTCACAAAGCATCATTAATCTAGCGGTAAAGTGCTGAAGCCATGGTGAACCTACAGCACAGCTCATTTATCTGCCCCTGCTCAGAGCAGCAGAGAGCACGCTCCTATGAGATGTATTGAGAAAAGCTAGGGAGACAGTTGGGAGTATGAAACACACAAAAAGTGGAAGAAAAAGAGATACTGCAGAGAGAAACCTGCTTTTAGTGTTCATATAAAAGTATGAGAATTTTCATAGTTTCTAAGTACAATGCCATTTCAGATACTTCAGGTATAAGGGGTATTATATAAGCAATGCTAAGATACAATGAAAAATAATCTTTGTAGACCTAATAGTGAAGTAAGGTTATCGAATGACCTTGGCTCCTGCACCGATTGAACCATCAAAGGTGATGTGGAAATTCCAACCTGACTCAGCCAAAGGCGCGTTCGTGCTTTCTTTAGCTCTGTCATGCTGCCTTTCGATCTCTGAGGATTGATAATGGTCCTCCTTAATGAGATGTCCAGGCTGAGCCCTGGTCTGCATGTGCTCTCTAAAGCTTAGTCAGCAGTCTCATTCTTTCTGGACACCGTCTTATCTGCAACCCTACAAACGCATATCTGTTCCCTGCTAATGCTCGACTACACAGTATTGAATGCCACTCCCTAATAACTACTGTATGGAGCAGATGGCTTTACTATAATGCAGTACATTTGTAAACTTCCCTCCTGAATGCATGTTCTCCCCTCTTAATCCTTAGCTGAAGCAGGGAAAGGGGAGGGAGGGGAGGGCCGCTCTTCTGGGACGATGCTGTGTGCTGCTGCCCTGGTGCTCGAGAGCAAGAGACACCTTCTCTGTGATAACCTGTCGGCATGTCTCTATGGAGAGCCGCTAGTTTTCACATTGTTTTCTCTCTGGTCTAATTTGATGAATGCTCTCTGGCACACAACATGTCTCTTTGGAGACGAGCTGAAAGTCAGGAGGACACTGAAGGCATTTGAAGGATTTATCCGAAGCATGCCTCTACTGTCCTGGTAATGTATTCCACTGAGGATGCTTGCTGTTTTCTTTTGCCTCTCTGCTTTTCTGTTTTCCCTGGTAAGCCCTGTTTTTGTCCAAGCTCTTGTTTTGTAAAGCTCTCTCTCTTGTTATATTGCTGATCGGTGCCAGTAAGAAAATTGATATTTTTTTTACTCAGTGTCCATAATCTGTTGCTCATTAAGATCTGCTGTAAAGCCCAGTACTTTTTCAAAATACCAAAAAATGCTTACTGCCAGTAAATTCTGGGTTGATTGAAAAATCAAAGAGAAAATGGCTTATCTGCTGCACATTATCATAACACAAAAAAAGCCTTCAGCAGTCTGCTAGACTGCATGCAAACCTGCACATTTTTCCTCACAAAGTGTTCTGATCTTTGTCTGTGTATGTCTCATCCTCCATTTCCACAACATCCACAACCCATATGTTCATACTGCTCACAATCCATTAGATGTAAGCGCCGTACTGAATAACTGTTCCCCACGGGCTGTCGCTATTTTCAGGCAAGACAATACATGGAAGAAATCACTGATAACCAGAGGTGGACTGCTTGTTACAGTCATGCACCAAAGGCTCTTCTTGTCTGGAAAATAAATGCTGGTTTTTATTTGTAGTATGGCTATCTTCCTTGACATTCATTCTAATTCTACTTTTTATCCTAACAGAGCAGGTTTTAGTACCTTCATCATTGTATATGACAACAGGACTTCAGGGATTTCAAATATATAAGCCTAATGTATTTTGCTTACAGATGGGGTGTGTTTGTTGAAATATGAAGGAAAATAAGCAGCCCTTCAATATGATATTTTAAAGTACCAACGGTATTTCTCTACCAATTATAATACTTAAATTATCAGCCAAAACCATTTTTGTCTTATTTAGCTAGGAGGCCTAAATTAACAGGGTGTATATATGGCTTACACAAGTATAATTAGTCTGTTCAACTATCACAAAGTCTGAAAAAATATAGGCAACAAGGAATACTATCAGTTCAAAGTCAGAATAAAAACTATGCTACAAGGTGGTTCTTACTATACTTGGAATTGTCCTCATGCTTCTTTTATTTCCTTCTCTCACAATAATCCCAGATAAATCATATCAAGGGCGTACTCAAGACTCCACCTTAAGCCAATACTACAGCTGGAAATGTTATTTATATCTTGTCTATAATTGGCACCAGCTCTTGAAGCCAAAGCTCAAAATGCCCCTAAAAGCAGAAGAATCAGTATTCTGTATATGTTCCTGTGCAGAGATTGTGCCATTATTTCTCATGCTGTCACAGATTTACACTGATAGTGGCCTGCTAGTGTCCAGATCTGACCAGACTTGTAGTCTGCACAGACTAATTGGGAGGAGTTTGTTGTCCTAAGCTTCAGTCTAGCAGCAACACATCATTAGCGGGCCGGCGAGAGAGAGAGAGAGAGAGGACGGGAGGCAGTGGGACAGCAGATAGAGACGGCTCATGGTTAGACACGGGCTGAAGAATTCCTCCCTATTCGTACACTGAGCTCCATACACCTAAAGGATCTGATCTACAAAACTACAGTCTATAACAACATAATGGCGGCCAGTACTCTTTATGATCCGAGCACACACACTCTATTTACCCATGGCAGCTATCACGCTGCAGCAGCAGCTCTTATCAGAACGTCTGATGACATCCAAGTATCTAACTTAGCACCCTGGAACTAGGTCGATGTTGATGAATAATTTAGTCCCAGATGCTCAATGGATTCCAACTGAATAATGAAGGCGTGTGGGCCTCTAAGACTGTGGGTTCAGCTCAGTGTATTGCCTGGCCTTCGCCCACACTCTTCCTACTGCTGGTCTGCCAAGCTGTCAACATCACAGACTCACACAGAGTCAGACTTCAGCGTGGCTGGAAGACAATGGAATGACATTATCGCTGTCACAGCTCAGCTGTAGGACAAACATTGATGAATATATATACATATATATATACAGTTTATATATCTATAACATGTATCATGTTCAAAACTTATGTTCAAAATATCTTGATTCTATGGTCTGTTTAACAATTAAAGAAAAGCTCTGATGCAAGGCTTCATGGTGGTACATCAGCTTGCCACTGCGACTCTCACAGTAGAGTGAGGAACAATAGGGAACAACCAGCTGGGTAAAAATAGAGATATTCTCTACTGTATCTTCGCTGAGAAGGATTTACAAGAGATTCTGCAATTCTGAGCAAATGAATCAACAAAGCTCCAAAACAGACATTGCCAAAAGAACATCCGTCAATACACACAACAAAAATATATGCAATAAACAAGAGCAGATGCTGCATTATTTTTCCCAGGAAAGGCTTTGTTGAGATGTTACTGAGATGTTGTCTGCTATGCAAACTTAAGTGTGAAACGATTGCTTCACCAAGAAAGACTGGTTACTATAATCTATAAAAGTGCACTGCACTATAATCTGTTCACATATAAAAATATAGTTCTGTTATAACGACAAATTCTTGTATGAAAATGAATGTTTGCAAAAGAAAACAGCTTCACTCTTGTTATACACTGCATGCAGAAGAGTCATTGGGATATCACAGTGCTTTAAAGTTAATATGTAGTGCCCATATGACTAAATGGATATAATGCGGGAAATTAATAGGCACATTAGATATATACAGCTTTCAAAATGCAATTTACAAACTGCTTGTTAACAATAGTCCATTGTTTTATAGCATGGACTGCATCATCATTAATTTTATGATAAACAAACCTGTTCTCTCATAAACAATTTTGACTTTTGCCTCCAACAACTTAAGTTTAAGGAGCATCAAAACATTTCAACAACAAAATGTATTAGCTGTCAGTAATTACCCAAGGCATTACATTATATTGCATATGAGCAGGCCACTGAGTGCATTCAGTAGGTAGTGTGAATCCTCAGAGCACCAGAGAATTCATATAAAAAAAGATGCTGGCACTTCTCAAAGGCAATTAAGTCTGAATAATTGGTATCACATCTTTCTGTTTTGACTGCTTGTGTATGCCATAACATAAAACTGGCCATGGTGGACAGCTGTTTTCACTTGCTAAGTTATGAGACATTGTCCCTTTTGGGAGAAAGGCTTTGCTTTATTTAAAACGAACCAGCTGTTGCTGCAACTGGACCTCAGGCTGAGTATCACAGTGTCATTAAAAAAAGAATGGTCCGAGGCTCTCCATCTCCTCCCCTGGTACCCACATGTTCCTGTCTTGCCATACATCTTCCTCGAGGCTTTAAGTCACTGCACCCCAGACAGTCTAACAAGGTGCCGGGAGGCAGCTTCACACACCTGGTACACTCACAGCACGCAATATGGAAACATACAAGCACAGTTGCACACAGAGACACACATTCCCAAGCTGACTGGTAATATCATTTTTAATATACCCTGAACCATAAATCTAATTCAAAATAGGACTGGAATAGGGATAGAAATTATAGTAAAATACTGTTTGTTTGATTATCTCTGCTACACATTAACAGTCTGATGGATTCAATCTATTCAGAAACAGTTGTTTGGTATTGTGTACGTTTTGCAAAGGGCATTTAATTCCATTATAACTAGGTGTATAAAGGTTCCTGGGAATGTAACAGTGTGTTGATGAATATTTGCAAATTCAAGGAAAACAACACAGTAAAAAGACCATATTTAGGGACTAAAATAACAGCAAGACTCAAGAATGAGTGAACATTGACTGCTAGTGTGCAGGCTCAGGAAAGCTTCTGCTGTGCAAAATGAAAGACTGCATTTGAGTGCTTAATACAAGGGACAGGTATGGGCTAATGTAGGAGTGTAAAGGTGCGCTGTGCAAGTAGATGAGGGGTAATTACAGAGCTGCTTCAAAATGTACACAATGACTGTGCCCTCGTTAAACACACTCCCTCTCAGGGACCAAAGAACGCTACTGTGTGAGGATGCCTTCTAATGGGGCCGCTTCAAGGCACTGCTGTGCTGCTTTGTAGATGTTCCTTAAGTCCCCCTTAGGACCCTGTTCAACTTTTTTTTTTGTTCAGGAACAGTCATCCACATGGCCTTAATGCGGATTCAACATTTAGCACAGCGTATGATACGGCTGAGGCACCAAGGTACGCAGGGAAGTTGTCGTGCCGTGTAGGAGGAAACACAAAGTCCATTTCCCAGTCAGCGCCTGCGTCACACAATCACCATGTCAGTCACTGACTCAGAGTGAACCATGTGTGACTGGTGCTCAATACGACTGTAGACTCGTCATTCTGCACAATGTATGATAAACAGTTCATATTTTGATTTCTAATTAAGCTTGGTTCTTATTATTTATTACTGGGGACTTATAAATAATGTGCACACAATATGGACAAGTGCAGAAGAATGCACGTTGAGCTGCTGCCATGTAGTATACAGCTTCTAGCAGATTACACAGGAGAAGGCTGGATGCCTTCTGTTAGCTACATGCTCTAAATGATAAAATCTTAATATGAAATTCATAAGACACTATCAGCCTCCATCTACCTCCTACGCTCCCCCCTCTTGTTCTCTCATTTCTTTTCTCTCTTGCCTATGCATAAACAGCGCTCCATAGAAGTATAGTACATGGTTGACTTTGTCCCTCCTCCCTTATCCTTGCTTTCACACTTCTCAGATAAATTAAATCTGTCGGCATTGAAGCATTTTCCCCTCTGGATGCCCTGATATTTTCGTTATCTAAAATCGAATCTGGAGCTCTGTGCGTGGTAGCTCGCCTTGGTAGTAATCTGGCCTGAGAGCAGAGGACTGACCAGGAGGAATATCATACATTAAGGATAAACTGGGGAGTGAGGCAGGAATAACAATTACCAGAGAATGGCTTGTAATCATGCTGCTCTCTATCTAAATGCAAACATACAAACACTTGTCATTTTGGGGGAAAGAGTTCAGTTCAATCCAAAGTGACTATGTAATGCTTCATTTTGCATTCTTTTCCCTCAAAATCTAAAAATAGATGACAAATCCAAGCATTTGCCTGTGTGTGTTTTGAGACAGCGAGAGCAGGAGAGGAAGAGATATTCAGCTCGGCCACAAATCACTGTCTTCCTGACTTTACCTGCATCTTGACATGCAGTCCCAGTCCCTCATCAGGTGACAGGAACAAATTTGTCATCCTAATATAGATGCCATCACCGCTGAGATGAATGTACTCAGGCCTAATTCCCATGTGTAACGTTTGCAAAGACATGACATGAGGAAAGAGGAAGAGCAGCTTTGCCCTACAACAGCAGACCAGGTTGCATGTAGCTCCCACAGAGCGTCATCATAATCAGATTCCTGTCCTCCAGGTCTGGATGTGTCATTCACAAAAGGCCGAGCGTGACCGCCATAAACTAATGAGCAATGCTCTCATTCAGCAGAGAGAAAACAAAAGATACAGGTTTTAAATGTAGAGAGAAATAATATTTTAAAAAGACACAGTTTATAAATCTGTACCCGTGGCAGGGTCGTAATAGCAGAATGACTAGACCTGCTCTTTATATAGACCTTTTTTTTAAATTCAGCTTTAGACTTGTGAACAGATGGTATAATTTTATTTCATTTTACTGAGCTTCTGTAAAAGTGTAAAATTTATGCACTTATGAGCAGACATGAACACTAAACAACAAAACACTATGGTGTATTTACAATATTAGGACTTTTATGCATTATTATAAATGTAGTTTTCAACAAAGAAAATTCTAACTATGTATAAACAGTTAATGAATGTTACACACATGTATATATTATTCACAAGTGTGTTCACAATTGATGAAAACATGTTGATCTAGAAGGTTTTAAGGTTTTTGTTGCTTTAAGGTGACAAAAAATTCTTAACTTACACTTATTAAATTTGCCACTGAGATTTCAGCCACATCCTCTGATCTTTATCAGAAAATTGTGTCAGCATCATGAAGAGCAAAAAAAAGTATAAATAAATAAGTTCTTTAGCACTAGTTATATAAATAATACAGTTTACCAATATAATAAATACATACTTCATAATTCATGTTAAAAAACAATATGAAGACAACTTTATATGATCACAGTGTTGTATTATGTTGTCAATAATCAGTCAACCAGTTATGGATAATTCATATAATGAGTTATAGTTGTTGACAGATACATCAATGCTTATATGTGCAGCTTATACACAACTAATACATGCAAAATAAATGCACTTATAAACTAAGCTTGAGCTGCTGGCATGCTGTGTTGTTTCACTATAATTTAAAATCTATTTGATGATGACATTTCCAAATACTTTCCTTATCTCCATCCCTGTACCCTCTTTAATAGCCCTTCATATAATGTTGTATTTAACGTGAGATCAAGATGACTACTCCTCGAACGGAACCAGCCATCGGTGTACAGTACAATAGGATCTTAATCTTAGGCTCTCGGTAGCTGCAGACTCAATTACTACACTGCTATGATACTGTAGATGCAGCAAATTAGATGGATGAAAACAGATCTACACAACTCAAGGCAAGGTCTTCTACATGTGAAGTTTGCTGATGTTCTTTACTAGAATGCATCACATTTAGCAATCAGTTTTGTTTTCTACAAGCTGAAGGGATCAGTTAAGGGGTTTATCCTGGGGTGAAATAAGCATATCAGATTTTTTTTTTTCTTCTGAGAATTAAAATTTTAAATATGACTCACAGTGTTTGTAACATGAAAAATAAGCCTTTAGATGCATAAGCCAGTTTGTGGCTGACACTTTCTTCCAGCTTTTCAGAAAATTATTTTTCAAAGTGGAGAGCTCAGCGCTGCTCATTGAGCAGTTGGCACAGAGCTCATGAATGTAATGTATAAACCAGCTGATCACAGAATATTGCAGGTGGGAGCAATGTACTGTAGGACAAATTGTATCTCATGCTCAACAGTTGGCCCAGGACTATTTTCTGTTTCTAGAAATCATAACAGCAAATGTCCAGAGAGACAACAATATGGTCTATAAAACATGCTGTAAAGCTGTCAGTGTCACTATCTCCTCCACGCACAAACCAACACTTTATAAAACAACAGAGACGACATTCACACTGCGTAGGTTTCATTCTTGTCATCCAAACAAGACTTGGTGGGACAATCTGTAGCCCTCTGTAATGCTGCCAGTAGAGTGAAACCAGCGAAAACAAAGATGCTTCTTTGTTGACTATCTTGATAATGGTGATAAGTAAGTATCTGTAAAGGAATTTTAGCAAACCTTTAAAACAAGAAAGCATAAAATAAACCATCAAATGCAACACAAGGCATCCTGGTGTCTCAGCTGGATAATGTGCAGATCGTTTACCTGCTGCAGAAAAGCCTGCATCTGCTGTCATG
Organism: Thunnus maccoyii; assembly: GCF_910596095.1. Taxonomy (NCBI): domain Eukaryota; kingdom Metazoa; phylum Chordata; class Actinopteri; order Scombriformes; family Scombridae; genus Thunnus; species Thunnus maccoyii. The sequence goes on along the minus strand of NC_056546.1, from coordinate 19,896,485 downwards.
CAAACATTCATCAAATCATGTGAACACACACTGACATACTAAGGCATGTATGTGTTCACCCCTGCCAAGGTGGACTGGATCAGCAAGTAACATGGACTCTATGTGTGCAACACAATGTTGAAGGGCAGTTTCTATAATGGCCCCTGGTGAGGCTAAGATGATGGATATGGTCTGTCGCTGGGAGTGAGCGCTGCAGGCCCGGGGCCACCGCAGGTCTACAGTGTTAGCTCCTTTGCCATCTGTCAGCACTGGGTGGGCACAGCCCATGACCAGGCCTGGGGCGGCACACTCCACGACCACCTACCCACACACACCCCACTTTAGGAGCAAGGTTGTGAGGTTAGTAAAACACACAAGTGCTGCACAGGAGACCTTTCCATCTACATTCACTTGCATTCAATCTGTTTCTGCTCTCATCATTTTTTTGTGCTTGTTACACATGCAGCGATTGAATTATCCACTGTGGCTTTTCTTTTTCTTCAGCTTGGGTAGGTGGTGACACCAGACATTTTCAAAAGGGAATAAAAGACATGTAATATAATAAAACCTAGAAAAATCAATAGTGCACCTGTCAGTAAAGCCAACTGTTTCATAATAATCACTCTTTTTCTCAAGCTTGCAGTATCTCAGTAACACAATGGTCAATCCCATACATCTGCATTGCAGGGGAAATCTTATCCCCTGCAATGTTGTTGCATCTTTCTGTGAAAGATGTTTTCTTTCTGTGAATAACTGAAGGCACCATAATCTAATAGGGCACTGACACTCAGACTGAACACTGCAGTATGTCTGTAAGTCCATGAGACAGTTACTGTAGGTTTAATATCCTGAATAAAATACGACTCATTCAACATGACTGAACCCTTGCTGATTAATCCTCCCTGTAAATGTGGAACATTGTGAGTTTCTTTAGTAACCTTTCAGTTTGCTGAGCATGTGTCTGTTTTTTTAATTGGAGAGCACACAGAGGTAGAAATGAGAAAAAAAGGTATCTGGTTTTCATCTTACAATGAGATCTGCCTTTAGATGAGTTGAGGAAAACAGTTCCACTTAGTTAGGGATGTGACAAGCAATTCTTATTAACACAAATAAGAGAAGAAAAATATGTACAATCTCTGCAAATCAGTAATTTCCCATTTAGCTTTACCTAGCACAGGAATGTTAATGTTACAAAATTTGGCTCTGATAATATCCTGTGTAGAATCAACAAAACAAACTTCCTACTGTACCTAAAGCTTCTTGTGTTTCAGCTGTTGTTTTATAATCGTTTCTTTTTAAAGAAGAGGAATCTGAGACTTCATGCGGTTCTGTTGACAAAAAAAATCTTCAAGGTACTTGGAGAAGAAGTACTCATTTTGATGAATGGTCAATAACTCTTCAGAAGAGAACCTCCTCTATTTCCAGATAGTAAAAGTACAACATTTTAGTGATACACTCTATTTCATCATGTACACTAATGAAGTATATCCAATCTAAACATTACTGTGATCTTTACCAATCACAAAGTAGGAAATGTAAATAAAGAGAAGCAAATGAAATTAAATATTTTAATTTTATCTAAAAAGACAATGGAAAGCTTCTCACATCAGGTATTCTCAAACCGCAGTTTCCCTTTTCCATGCGTTTCATTTTCATAGGATGTGTGTCCACTTCTGTATCATTCGCACATCTCTTGAATGGAGAAAGGTTAAGGAGACTCTGTGTTTCATTTATCTGTCATGTGAGTTCACTGGTGGCCAAACTGCACACCAGTTACCTGCAACATCTTGACTTAGAATTGCGGCATGCCTGTCTCATCTTGCTCTCTTTCTTCTCTTTCCAACAACGAAAAAAAAAAAGGCAGTAAAAGCCATCTTTAGAAAAAATAACTATCCATCATGAAATTCAGCAATGAGAGTGCTGTGTATATGAGCCATGATTACATGGCTGACACCAGTACAAACACAGCTGGGTAACTCACAGTACCATGAAATGAACAACGAAAGAAAACTTGTGCTTTTTATTCTGTAATAGAATGAGCAGGAACATCAAGTTTAACTGCCAGCTACTCAGAATACAGTTCTGGCAAATACCCTACGCTTTTTTCCCCCCGTAAGTTGACGAGAAAAGTGCCCTTTGACTAATTGAGTGTATACCTGTCAATCAAAAACAACTTACTGTACTGTTGCAGGCAGTCTGTTGCTTAGTAACTTGATAAAATTTAAATTGAAATGCAAGGGAGTTGATAAACCCCGCACTGGTAGATAGGACAAAAACAAGATAAACACAAAATGGCTGATCCTGTGGCATAACAAATAAAGGAGGGTTGGGCATCTGAACGGGTGGAGTTAAGCAGATTAGTAAATTGGGTTCACTAAAAGAACTGCAGTGTAAGTGGAAAGAGACCAGAACAAAAAAGAAAAAAATTATCTCTTTGATGCTTTGTCATTCATGTGACTGGTGAAGACAACAGTGATTTCTAAAAGGCTCTTATGCTACGTCACAAAGAGGACAATGGTGGCACACTTGTGAAGCTCGTCATAAGTCTTATATCTACCTGAGTTTAATTTCACTACCAACATGATGGAACTAGAATATTAAGCAGCAAGATTTGTCTTAAGCCAATGGTTTTACATTTCTAACTGAGGATCATAGGAGCAATATTACAGCCATGCTAGTGGCTCTGTGAGACTGAACTTATGTATGGTGACCAGATTTTCAAACCCCCAGACCGGGACCCTTGCACGCGCACATGTATGCGCTTATGCATGCACCATAGGCATTTTCATCAGGATGGAGGACAATTATTTCAGTGCTTAGCACACCTACCGAGCGCACCTTTCAACACCGTGGACAGCACCTCTGCAGACGAAAAATTATGTTTTCTCTCCCAAAATCCACCAAGGTATTCGTCAGTGTGCACAAGTGCAGGCTACTGGCTAAATGGCTGAGACACATTCCCTACCAGCTTTTTTTAAAAAACAAAACAAGGTACAAATCTCTTTGTGGCCTATAAATAACTTTATAGGTTATAACATAAAAATAAATTTAACTTACATCTTCACAACGCTATGCCATGAGCTGGTCGAAAATTTACAAAGATTAAAATGTCAAAACATTAAATCACAATTACACCTCGTTACTAACAAAAAAATGAGAAACAGTCTTTAAAGAAAGGTACCTTCAAGAAGATTGCCAGGTACTTTGTACTTTGCAGTCTTTCAGTCCTTTCTTAGTTAGAGTTTCTTTTCTGGAGCGCTCAGCACTGCTTATGTTTGGCCATTTTAATATGATCTTTCAAATCCACATTTCCATGCATGACCAAAAATGTACTCTTGCAGTGTGTGCAGAACGCAGCATTTTCATTGCCGGGTACTTTACAAAGGAAGGAGTAAGAATCATGGAGCTCTTTAGAAAAGACCGGCTAACCAGCTAACAGACAGCTAACCGTTAGCATACTGACAGGTTCTGTCAGAAAGAGCCCTAAGCATCATAGGCTAGCAACAGCCTTGATAACGACACATTGATTGATTGACACACATATAGACAAATCAGTGTTGAATTTAGATGCATGGTGCATTGTTTATGTTTTTATATTGGGTTAGGTAATAATGAGTGGGACAGAACATAATAAACATCTATATAAGTGCTGAAAACAAGTATCATATTATAATTATTATTTTAATTGTGGTGAAAACCGGGACAATTTGGTAGTGAATGTTGAAAACCAGGACGTTTTAGTGTTTTACAGATATTTGTTAGGACTAGGGACACACAGCTTGAAACCAGGACAATCCCAGACAACCCGGGACATCTGGTCACCATATACTTACACACAGCCATGATTTGAGCTAAAATCCTTATGTCAACATGCTAACATGCTTTGATGGTAATGCTACCATGCTGATGTTTTGTAGGTATAATGTTTACTATGGTCACCATCTTAGTTTAATGTGTTAGCATGCTAACATTTGATAATTAGGCCTAAACACAAAGTACAGCTGAGGCTGATGAGAATATCTTTAATTTTGCAAACCAAAGTACTGGACAAAATTTTTACCTGATGTTAGTTTTGGAAGAAAAGTTGAGAGATCACAAAAGTGATTACAGTTCATCATGAGTGGAACATGAATGTGTGTTCTAATTTCCATGACTATCCATCCAATAGCTGTTGACACATTTTACTCAAAACCACACTTCATGGTGGTGCTAGTAGAAAAGTCAGGGGATCAAAAAAGTCAGTAAGGTTCATCCTCTGGGAAGCTAAATGTCTAAAAATTTTCATGGCAATCCGTCTCATAGATATTTCAGTCTGGACTAAAATGGTGGACAGACTGGCATTGCTGTCCGTATTGCCATGCTAGCATGGCAAAATATGTAAAAGTAGATATAATCTTAAGTAAAATTAAGACCAAATCATCCTTAAACTGAAGTCTCAGTACCATATCATATAACACTATTAAAGAGCCTTGTACACTGCATGTGTGCAGTTGCCTGAGGAGTGCTTAATACCCAAGATAAGTCTCAGGTCTGAATATTGATGCATGCAGGATTAGTATTAAATCTGGCTGTGCAGATTTATTGCAGCCTTAGCTTGAAAAACAATAATCCCTACCAGTGTCAAGACAATCACAACAATGCCTAAAGGTAGTACTAGATACAATAAAGAGACATAGTGCATGGGTGATTATAAACGGAGAGAAGCTGCAGACTGAGCAGTTATTGGGAACTAAATTGCAGAAGATTTTTCAACACAAGATTACTGTGACACTAAGTTTATTATAGTGTGTTTGTAAGAGTCAGTGAGGGAGGCTAGGAGGTACCTAAACACTGCACTGAAGGTGTAGCAGCACAGCATGTCAAATCTTTGTTTATCCCTGTGACTTATAGAGAGGCCAGGTTTCTGCCTCTCGTCTCGGGGACCAAGAAAAACAGAGCCACTACAAGCCAGTTCAACTGGAACTGAACCATGTGCTGTGAGTGCAAATGAAATGGCCCACACAATGTCTTTTGAATGTTCCTCACTTCCCCTGAATGGCTATTTCACCCACTTCACCTAGGGTTAATTCAGAAATAGTGAGGCCAATTGACTATTTGTTGGCAATGATGTGACATAGTGGCAATTCATTCTCCCTAAGAACAAGCTATAATCTGCATTCTTGAATTTCCACTAGCAACAAGCTATAAAACAGAAACTGCAAAAATGTGATGAAGGAAACATGGTAAGCGTGGAATGTCAGATAAGGTCTGATATTGCTATTGTTTAAGAAGTGCCATATTGGCCTGAATATAACAATTGAATGGATTGCCATGAAATGTGGACACATTCATGTCCCCGTCAGGACAACTACTGACTTTGGTGATACCCTGACTTTCCTGTAGAGCCACCAAAGGGTTGACATTTTTGGGATTGAGTGAAATGTGTAGACAACTTTTGGATGAATTGTTGTGAAAATCGTAATCGAAAAATTGTATTTCAGTGCAAATTAGCAAATGTTAGCAGGCTAACATGCTAGACTAAGAGGATTAACACATTAGATATTACTTGCATTATCAGCATGTTGCAGCATTTAGCCCAAAGCTAGAAAAGTACAGCCTCACAGAGCTGCTAGTGTGGCTGTAGGCTGTTTTATTTCATTGTGCATTTTAATAACCTTTAACCACATTTTAAAAAGGGGAAACTTGTACTTAAATTACAATTTTATGTTACATTTTCAAACATAGCTATCAAATGGGAAGAAATAAGCAATAAATAGCGGAATCATCATATTAAAAAAACTATTTAACAAATCATTATGGAAGGTTGCCGTTATTGAAAAAAATGCTTGACAACCACTGCTCTAATTTGTCCAAGTCATTACTAAACAACATTTTTCTTCTGGTGTATCCTTGTGTCCTTTCATCATGCTGCAGCCAATACCAACTTTAGATGATGTTTCTGCAGACAGAAGTGGTGGTGGATGGCAGCCTCACACTATGACCGCTTGTGAGATTTATATACTGTATGTGTGCTGGCCAGGGTTGATAATACATAGCAATGCAGGTGAGGATCCATCACTGTCAAGAGCTCTCAATGGCTGTTCCAGATAGCAGGCTTTCGTCTTTTTTTTCTTTTTTTTGCAGGGAGGGTAACAGTTACACAGGGCGCTGTCTCTTATCCTTGAGTGGTTTTGATTAAGCATCATCTGGTATTAAATGTTATCTTTCTCCAACTTGACATTTTCCTTCATTTTGTCCACCGGCTCTTCAAAAAATTGCTACACACAACATGTATTCAGTATTTAAGGTAAACATTACAATCATATCCCACATTTACACATGTGCAGCATCCAAAATATATGCAAAAGTCCAAGTCATTGGTGTATCCATAACTTTTTAAAATTCATCTCAAATCAAACTGAATAAAAAGTTTTGGTTGAGGACCATGGATACAGATTAACAAGAGCTAGCTCATCATAATGCTGAAAGTGCTTGACCACTGGCAGCTAGTGTTGCCATTAGTCTTGTGTGAATTTGGCAGTTATAGGTCCAAACTGACATCTGCAGATACAATACTGTACACCTGAAATTTCTCTGACTTTTTTCGGTGCATGAGGGAAAGAATTCACTAATTTTCTTGAACAATAAATAAATCAAGCTGAGGCGGGAAAATATAGTTTAAATCATATCAGTAGCCAAGAGAATTAAGAAGCATTTCTTATTGTGTGTGTACAGTAGCTATTCTGTTGTTTGTGAATGCATACACAAGTGCATTATGGTTTAATTGGATGCGACCAGGCACTACAACAGGGAGCAGACACTTCATTAAGACAGTCAGGCCCATACAGTAAGCTACCTCCCCTGCTCAGGGCATGGAGCACACCGCAGAAAAAAGGCACAACAGAGACGATTTGACACTAAAGAGACAAGTGTAGAATCTCTTAGTCTGGAAACTTCAGGATATGATCAAAATAAAGGTAAAATCAAGGTTAGGCCTCACCAGTATTTACTAGCTCTGTATTTGAGTGGGCTGTAAGTCCTGGAATTGAACCAATCCAATTATCCCTTAAGCAATAGGAAAATTCAAATCATTATTAAATTAACAATTCTGACTCATCAGCTTTTTCCCATGGTGCATTTCTTTCTCGATTAGGCCAGTGTGCTCTAAGATGTTAATATCCATTTTAATAAAGCATGAGTGGACACCCAGTGGTTTGAAAAGAATGACATTAATGTAATGTTACCCATAAGCCAAGGCCCATGGTATTCAATAACAATATAACCCCAGACGAGCATTTACAGAACTATTTGATAGGGCACCTGAGAAGGCGAGAGTCCCCCAGACGCTTCAAAATCATTATACTAATGATGATTAGCACTGACTTTAAGTGGGCCAGTGCAAGAGGACATACCCTAAATCTACAGAGCCTGCCATTTTTGAAAAACTCTTTTGCTTTTAGTATTCTCTCACTATTGCCATCCTGTGGTCATTGCTTTACTGACAATCTATCAATGAGTGACAATGAACGCAACAGGCACTTACAACAGGTGACTCTAACTGGACTTAAAGTTTAACTATGCGTGTCAAGTTAATAAATGCCCTCACCTGTCATTGTTAGACAAGCTTATATAGTGCTTATCTTTTTTGGATCAACTGCACTCTTTTCCAGCCTGATCTACATATTCTGGAGTGCCATTTTCACTGAGCTTCAATGGTTAGAGCCTAAGACTGCCTCCGCCAGTGTTAGCCATTCCATTTCCACTGGGGCCAGCCATACTAAATATGTACGTGTCCCAGTAATGTGAGGCTCTTAGGATATAAAAGCATTCACTGAATTGCATTCGCCATCAGAAAGGAGATGGAACAGCTGGACAATGATTAAACGCAGACTATTCAAGGGAAAGGAATGAATGCACCGTCTCTTTTAACAGAAGCCAGACACAATGTCTTTCTAAGTGTAGTGTCCTGAGACAGTAGTCCTACTGCAAGAGCTCGCCATGGGAAGGTCGTCACGTTGAATCAAACTGAACACACTGACATCTCCCAATAGACACATTTTTGCATGCCTCATTCATTTCTCTGTCTACATCGCAGAACAACTCTTTAATCCAATGACCTTTTTTCTGTATGAACGCATTAGATAACACCTAAACAAACACAGTTAGACTTAACTATTCTCCCTTTTACCAAGCCTTTTTTTTCCACTTTAAAGATGAGTTTGCAACATAACTTGTCTCTCTCTGCCTGATAACTTAATGACACTCTGCATACTTTTAGAACAATACACACGTACCTTTCATCAGCATCTGATTCCCAAAAAGGACTGAGCTTCACACTACACTGCTTACATCAAAACCAAGAGCTGTACACATGCTTGCAACAAGGCAAATGGTTATTGATTAAACTATTCAAGCAGAATCTGATTAGCATAAAGGCATAATGTCAGATATCCAAAATCACATCACATCTAAAGCACAAAATAAGTACATTAATAGACAAATATAGATGCCCTGCACATATTGCATCTCTGTAATGCCCTGTATTTCTAAATTGTCATGGTCATTTATATCACTTTATTTCTCTACAGATGAAAAGGCCTGAAAAAGACGGGCATCCATCTTATCAAGCCTGTTCCTTTCTGTCAATCTCTTGGTTCCTTGGTGGCAATTTATAACACTGCATGGAGCTTTGATATAATTATAGTCTATTGTCTGATATTTCGCCTGTATTACATGCTCCAGCAACGGTTCAGGAACCATGCTGAGTCTGAGAGAAAACCATTCCAGTGGATCAATATTTATGATTGTATTATTTGTCAGCATCTGCAGACCCTTACACAAACCATTATGGGCTCAGGTCAGAGAGAGTTAGGACATGGCCAGTAATCTGGGCTCTTTACTGCTGCATTGTTGAAATCTAGGAGGAGTTTGTCACTTCATAATATGAGCTGTAGGTTGAACAGTCGGCTAAACTGAGAGAATAACTTGACATTTCGTTTTGCTTTAAATTGTTGATTGTTTCTGAGTTGAAAATCTTTAAGCTTAAAGCTGGCTTCATAGATTCACCAAGATTCAAGGTTGAAGGCTTATTTATTTTTTCACTTTCCATAAAAGCAACAATAGATATTAATGTGAGAGAACATATTTAAAATGGTTTAAAGAACATGGTTTGAATATGTTTGAGTTACTTCTAGACAATGAAACTAATCAACACAGCATTAGACTCTGACACATTTTTCCTGAAAAACTTACGGTGTGTATTAACTTTTTTATTCAGTCATATTGCAAAGACAGAAAAAGTTAGATAATCTTTCAAAAAAGGAATTAAAATTAAATAATTTGGATTGTGTATATATTTTTCAATATGAAGTTAAACCCGCCCCCTCCTGGAGACGCTATAATCTCCCTTTACCAAATCCGATTAATCAAAATGAGTTAAATCCAAAATTATTTTAAACTATATTTGTAAAAGCTGATTACAGGGTCATTTTAGTCGACGGCGATGCTTAATTTAAGCTACTATGTATGCTTTCCATAACTGACTCACAGAGTATTTGAAATCCGGATACATATTTGCTCTGCATGGTTTTCTCTTTTTATTTAAAACTCTCAGTATCTTGAGAGATTCTGTGTTTTCAAACCAACAATATTTCAGTCCCTTTCTATCAGGTTTTGTTTGAGAGTTTCATATAATGTAAAATGGCCATTAGCTTAAAGAATCAGTTCTGTGTTAATGTGGAATAGATATCATAAGTGGCTTTAACTCCATAACAATTCAAACACATGTTCCTTAGTTATCATTGAGTTCACTTTTTTTAATTGTTTACAAAAGCAGAGTATTTCCTGTGGGCCATGAAGCTTCTATTTTTGTTCTGTATCAACAGCACATGAAGGCATTTCCTACATTGTGACTACTTCAAATCCAGTCAAACAATTTTTCTTTGTGACCTAAATGAGTCAATTCCAATCTTATTGTTCAGTTGCAGGTATTCCTAGATCTTAATGAAGTTCTGTCAGCATGTTCGTTGCAAGCTAATTCCCAGTGCAGTGATAACAGTAAATATAGTCACTGGTTGTGAAATTCAGACTCAAAGTGGAAATCTGCAGCACTGCAGTCTAGGAATTTGAATCTTATCTGGATGGTGTGTAAAACAAATATATCACTAATCCAAGCTAAGACATAAAGAAGAGTTTTTTTTAGGTTAAATTCATGGCTGTTGCTGTATTGTACCAGATTGAAGACGACATTTCTTTTTTTCTTGGCAGGGAGCATTTTTGAGAAATGCTCTTATTGCCATTTCACTTGATAGGACACACGTTTTGTGTTGCATTGTTCAGTCACACATTGTGGCATTTGAGAAGTAATATGCTCCTGCAGATGCTGCACCGCTCATGCAGGACAGATAAAGATAATGGAGGACCTCTATGATGGTTATCACTCTAACACACACACACACACACACACACACACACCACAATGCCACATCTGATTGCATGGGGAGAAATGCTCAAAAGCGTGCCTGTGGAGCTGTTCCCAATGGTGGAACAATGGACTTATTTTCCCCCATTTTTTAGGTCAGAGGACTCAAGGAGAAGAAAGACATGACACAATAAAGTAAGGCATATATTTCATGATACAGTATAACAGCATAATGATGAAATGTATTATATTAATCTAGGATGTGCTTCACTCCTGCTGTGCATTGTGAATATTTCATAACATAAATGACACGTATGAACGTCTCTTAAAGGGGACCTATTATGCTCATTTTCAGCCCTATATTTTTATTTTTTGGACTACACTAGAGTAGCTTTGCATGATTCACAGTTCGAAAAATAAATAAATGAGTTCCTTATTTATCTTATACTGGCCCTTTATGCAGCCCCTCAGTTCAGCCTCTGTCTCTTAACAGGCAGTCTTAGCTCCTGTCTCTTTAAGGCTCTTGATGAGCCCACTCTGTTCTGATTGGCCAGCTTTCCGGAAGCCTCCTGAGGTGCAGCCATATCAGAGTCATGTTAAGTTACCGTCAATGCAAACCCAACATTTCCTGCTGTGCTGCTTCAAATTAAAAGTTTTTAAATGACTTTTAAATGATGAGTCTTTTATTGTGAAGAATTTACAGGAAATGAAACATGTTCCTCGCTGAAGCAGAGCTTCATTAGCGGTGCTAAAAAATGGTTGAAACAACAACATATGGAGATATTTGGAGCTATTTGTTCAGCAGATCAGTTAGAAATAATGCAGGGAGGAATAGTACAGTCAGAAACAGCCACAGTGATGATGATGTTTGATGAAGAGCTGCAGACGACCAGCATAACTTCAACAGGTAAACAACTTATTTTACTTTGCCCTGCTGTGTAATGGAAAAACACTCACAGCGTGCCAGCTCAACTCGAGTCATGGCTCGGCAGGACTACCCCCAAAACAATAGAAAAACGCCATAATGTTAGCAGAGCGGAGCGGTGAACATCAACATTTAACATGAACATCCGATATTGTAACATTATATATATGACGGAAAATAAGGAAAAGCATAGTAGGTCCCTTTTAAGACAGAATCATTTAAAGCTCATCTTACCTGCTGAGGCTCTCGTGGTGTAGTCTGCTTGACTCGCCTGCTGGACGCTGTGGTGGTGGTGATCTCCATGATGGACGTGGATGTCTCTGAGCGATTGGCTGTGGTACTTGACTGTGGCGTGATAGAGGAGGGAGACTCCCCCACAAGCCGCACGCTGCCCTGGATTCTAATGTTGGGATCCCCCTCCGCAGCCATGTTGAACACCTTCAAGCCATTATAGTAGAGGCCCGAAAGCTGGCCCTGAAAGGATCGACTCCGGTCTCGCTCCCAGCCCCCAATCTGTATAGTGGTTTGGCTGTTGAAGATTGTAAGCTGCCGCCCTGTGGGAAAACAATGTTACATATATACAAGAATGTTGAACTGTGGACTCAGTCACTTTTACTGAACAGGAAAAAAAGAAAAAAGACAGAAAGACGAATTATTTGCCCAGTGGCTAATGAGACCAATAAATTACAGGTTGTAGAGGCAAACCCTGGTAATTTATTGCTGTAATAATGATGAGATGCCTACAGTATGAAAAGCAAAATACATAAAATCAAAACACAGGATTTAGAAAATCAATGCAGCTTTGCTAAAAGGGCAGTCTAGTCAGAAATGTAAGAGATTTAACTACACTTGAAAAGATAATCTTGAAAGTAATATAAATGGACAATTTGTTTGCCTGAGAAAGAAGAAAACAACTGTTTAATAACGGAAAGGGAATTTGTTTTAATATGCTATGCTTATGTAATTTTTAATTTTTCTTTCAAAACTTTAGGATTTACAAAGTTGGAGCAAAGCAAGCATGGGGAAAAACTGTTCTAAATAGCTACAGGTAGTGAGGATTGGACTTTTCTTATGTACAAAGCAGGATACACTTCTGGAAAGGAAATTTGAAACTATTCATCCTTTTAGCAAAAGCAACCAAGGAAAATTAAACTTAAAACAGATATGGTTGGAAAACAAAAACATTGTATGACAGCACTTTAATAAAGAAAAATGGAAACAAACAAAAAAACATAAAAAAATGATAGGGCTCATTTCACATTTTATGTGAAAAATATGAATTAGTTATTGAACTATAAAAAACAAAGCATGCACTCAGTTTGTTTTATATTACAGTTCCTTGATCTAATGCCCTATACATATTTACAATGTCTGTTAAAGGGACTCAAAATTCTGATGCCAATTCATATTGCACTCTATTTATCATTGCTAGCAGTTTAATCAGAATAGATCAAATTACACTAATCTAGGAACATACAATGCTGTATATGTTTCAAAAATGTTTCAAATAACACTAAAAATAGCAACTAATGAATGGCTTAACTAGATCTTTTAAATTTATCATTTATACGTTTACAGCAAAATGCTACAGTAATTTATAGACATTTTAACAATGCTGATATTACTTCAGTAAGTGGATTTAAATTCATATTTACAGTCCCTTTAACCTTAAGTTGACAATAAACACGTATTAAAACAGCTGACATCTATAAAATAAATACATTATTATGAAAAATATAAAACACTAAATTTAACTGTTCAAATCATTTTGTTTTTAAGTTTTACTGAACATTTATTTTTTAGGTTTATTATTTACAAAATATTGCTACAACTTGGTTATGATCAAATTATTTTATTTGAAATTTTAATCAGTGATTTTACCTTTGTCGAGTAGCCATTCGTCAACTACTCGACCAAGTCGGTATGGGATTCGCTGTCTAGCAATCGCCAGGCGTTCGTTATCATTGTTGCCTTTAAAGTTTAAAGAGACATTTCATTGGTTACAATCTGTAAGGTCAAAGGTTAAATGTTCATACTTAATGCTGGAGCTATACAACTGCACAAGGTTTTTATATTTAAAAAGTTTTGTATATTTAAAAAAACAATATTTACTGAAACATTATTTGAACAAAGTTCACTCATTTTATTTTATTTTAGCCAACAAATTAGGCCTATATTAATTGACAATAAGTGAATTAGCACGCAAATGTTTCATCTAGGTTAATAGAGCTATGTTATAAACCAAACCAAATCACAAATTTATACATTTCCATTACAAAATCTTTACCCAAATATTTCCACCCCATTTGTCTTATCCCTCTGTATCTTTTTAAATGGCTTTTATGCTAGTTATATACATTTTCAAAAAGAACATCATTTGAATTTATTGTTAAGTCACCCTTTTATGGTTTAAAGGATAGAACCATTTAACTTTAACATATTACAAATACCAACCCCATTTATAAATAGCCTAATTGACAAGAAATGATAAGCTAATTGCAATACAACAATTAACACAGTATACATTAAGAGCATCTAGTCAGAGAAAAATCAGAAAACAATGTCAAAGTAGATACATACACTGTAAAGTTCTTCAAGAAAAGGGGCTTTGACAAAAGCTACGAGTCATAAAGAAGGAAACATGAATAGGTTGAGAGTTTGAGTGGCTAAACATTGCACAGTTTATGTTTTGATGACATCAGAAAAGTTTCAGTAACAGTATTCAAAGAATAAGCCAGATAAGTGTCAGGAGTGAAAAGTGCATGTACAGAAAAACTCCACTCCAAGACTGTAGGGGCACTTAAGCATTAATGATGGAAAACTCTGCATCACCCTTTTGTCAAGGCCAATAACCTCTCCAGAACAGAAGACTTTCAGCAAAGTGGCACTGTCTCTGAGTGCTTTCCCCCTGGTATTGTCTGCAGAGATTGAATTCAGTCAGCTCCATTCTTCCGGCAGATTGACAATGTTTGTCCCATCAACTATATTAATTCAGTTCTGGCAGATAAAAGATCCGGTAGCTAACCATGATTTGGTGGAGAATAGCCTCAGAGAGGAAAGGATCGCAGAGGCACGAAGGAAAGGAGGTAACCTTGTAACAGATGCACAGTTGGTCTGACGAAAGGTCTTAGAGGTAAGAAGACGCATAAAAAGACATTTTTTAATCGCATCAGCTTGAATTACTGTAGAGGATCAGCTGCACAGAAAAGGGTTTAAAGCTAGTCTATACAGCTCATGGAATTTGGCTGCAGTTGATTGCGCCAGGTTGGAGCACAAAAGCTTGTGAAAGAGATTTAGTGGAACACTTCTGCCTCAACATTGAGATAGAGAGATACATTCTGCATTACAACAAAGCCACACAGGGACAGTGTTTATTATTTTATGTATAGACTTGTGAGACACGTGATACTGCAACCTTCAGGCAATTGAATCAGTCTGTGATGGACATGAGGAAAATTTCATTTCACATTAGAGGGTATCTTTATGCCCACAGTATTTAACTGCAACCTAAACTCTGCTTTTGAACCTGCACATTGACATCATCTTCAACTTGAAATGAAACATTTTCGAACATGTAAACCTCACTTGTACAATCAATTGTTCTCACACTTCACAAGGTCTTGGGGTAGAGTAGTGGGGAGTATAATTGTATTGACTGATGATAAAGAACTCGCAATATTCTTGAAAATATCAACAACTCCCACACAAAGACCAAAACCAACAATGTGTTAGTCCGTATTTTAATACTTTGTGACTTCCCCAGCCTGTCTGTGGCACTCAGTCCTAAGTCCACTGGTTGCTACTGAAGATGCAAATCTTTACAAATGGATCGCAAATATTTTCATTTACAAGGGCTTAATGATCTCCTGAAACAGTTGGGCACTGTAATTTTACGAAAATGTCACTCAAACAGGAGTAAGTTGTGCATTTTTGGGGACTATTCTCAGCTGTGGATTTATCCACATGTGGTGCTCTAATAAGTATTTATGGCAGAAGGATGGTGTACGTGGGATCGCCTCAAAATAAACTACAATGCCCATGTTCATTGTAATGAAGGAACATGTCCCCAAGTGCAACGGTGTGGCTCATTGATGTGTTTTTAATAGTATTTGGAGAACGTGAAGCTCTTTGGCACAGAGGAATAGGCTGGCTACACAAGAAATACTTGTTAGTGGGATCAGTCCATTGTTGGTTTTGGTCTTTTCATGGAATTTGTTAATAATAACAAAACTATAGAATATCACCAGATTTATCCTGTAAAAACAAAATATTTACTGAGAAACACTTTAGAAAAAATTTCTCCCAGGTATGTGAATGTAAATCACACTAGCCTCCAGGTGCTTTCTGCTTATGTAACGTCAACCATATTGCCCGGTGTATTTCACTGTATTTCCTCTATGCAAAGCTCCTGGAGCTCTACACCCCCTATTATTCCTCAGCATTGCATTACACACAAACACATAAAAAACAAAGAAACAAACGCGCACACACACAGCTGTACTTCCTTACATTTCGAATGTGCTAAACTGAATGTTGTCATGGAGCATTCATAGGCTTTGTTAATTCTTGTCACTTCCATTTGTCAGTCACAGGGTGTTAGCTATGTCACCTCTCTGCTTCCTGCTACTCTGACACCTCATCTGAGGAGAGGTCAGCATCAAACTGGGCTCTGGAGAACAGTTAGCCTGCAGCTGTTGGGAGGACGGTGAGGACACAAAGACCGAGGGAGAGCAACGCTCATTTAAGTGGCATTTTATCTAATATAGTCATTATTAATTAATGATAATTTCTTGACATACATACATGCTTAGTTTCTTGACAGCCACGATGCATGACGATGAAATGGATATCTTTTAATTTTCATTTAAAATCACAGCTTTTGTATTTCTCTACATGCTGCTATCAAAAATTTTAACAATATGAAATTGTTAAGGAGGAGTGCAAGGGAACTAATAGAAAACCACAGAATAGTGTCAGGCTGGCAGGCACACACACATACAATAAACACACACGCACTTATCCTTACACACAGTGTACCACTGTGCCAAAATCCTCTACTTTTGTGCAAAAACATGCTCTATTTTCAAAGACGGTAGCGCTTTATCTGTTTGGCTCTGCACCCTGCGCCACGCTCAGTCTATCCTTATACTGAGGTTAATTAAGTGTGGATATAATCAAGGTCTGATCGTGTATTGATCCCCACTGTGGGACACCGGAGTGTTAAACAATGCTATCCCCTGGGCTTCGATGCAGCAGTAGAGCCCATTCATCCTGCCTGCGAGCGGAGCCTGTGACTGCTGCTGAGTGGTGATTTGGTTTGGTATGGGACAGCCTAGCTTATCTCCTCCGCCAGACAGCAGCGATTCAGCTGAGCCCTCCCAACCGACCCGCTTTGCCCTCACTCACTTGTTTTCTTTTTTGTTAATAAAGTGGTCAGATAAGGTGGGGGCTTTATCTTATTACAAGCCCTAGGACACTCGCCACATTAAATGAACAAATATGCAAATGCTTCTTCTGTTCATGGAGCTGGGAGAATTAAAAAGGAGGAACCTACACAAATCTCACTATTATTTTTATTATTCAATTCCCCTTTTTTATGCTACTTTGGCTGTGGCAACCACTGCACCATTTTTAAGCATGCTCAGTGATGACTGCTCGCACAATAGACTGAATAGGCTCATGGATAGAACAGAGGAGAAACCGGAGCAGATAGGATGGAGCTTTGATGGATAAACCTAACCCTCCTCCCCTTGTATCCCACAAATCAGACTCCCCAACGCAAGGTGGAAAAACAGGACAGAGGGTGAGATCGACAGAGGAGGGGGCAGGGGTGGACAGACAGAGGTAAAAAGGACTGAAAAATAGGGAACTGAGAGCTGAGGAGAGTGGAGTGAGAGACAGAGAGCTCTGTAAGTGCACCACGCTCTGATAACAGTAAAAGAATAAGGCCAGGGACTTCTCCATTATCTTTGTGTGCAGCGCGTGTTCATTGGGTGCTCCGATAGGATACTGACCTGTACCCTGCGGGCCTGGCAGCACCATTGTGATGGTATTACTTCCATGGCCAAGACTCGGGAGAAGGGGCAGATTTTTTTGTTGCTGCCCAGCCTTTTGTGTGTGGGCAGAATGAAAGCGGGGTGAGGATAAAGGGAAGAGGACTAAACTACAACAAATAGAAAGCTAGTTATGCGTCTGCGTGTGCGTTTTGCATTTTAGATTCTAATAATTGTGCTAAAGACTTTTAATGGCCCATATATGCAGTACGAGACTTTTTTTAATGAGATTACGAGGGCAGCAATATAGGCCCCGGTGAAGCAATTATTTCCTTGCTCTGAGAATGATCGCTCCCTCCCATATAATCTTCTCCTCTCTGTCTTTCTCACTCTCTAGCCATCATTTTTATCTTTGCTGTCTACTCTTATTATAATCACTGTTGATCTGTGAGTGGCCTAAGAGTGGCTGAGGGCTGCTATTATGAGTGCGTTAGAGGCATACATGGATACTAATCAAACTACAGGCGAGCTGAGAGAATAATGGCTTTGTGTGCTGGGGATGAGGGGAGGAACTGCGCAGTAATTGTGATTAGATGTAATTAGTCTGCAACGAGCCTAATAAGGTAGCTTGACTTGGCATTGTCACTGATGCATGATTGGTGGGGATGAGGTTGGTCACTTTCCCCTGCAGCATTTATAACTCAGCACTTATCATAAGAGGAATTCATCTAATATTATTATCTGGTCTTTTAGATTTTACAACTCAGTGATGAGGAATTCAAAATATACAGATTGTGCTCCTCATTACAATGTGTTAACAACCAGTATAAAACATAATAAAACTCACTTGCTTGTGGAATACTTACTGGGCTATGTTTTCTATTGCTGGGCATTAAACAGTCCAATAAATGATTAACTGCAAAGCTATTGTATGTCAGTGATCTTGACTGATAGTGTTTTACAAAGTGATATATTTCATATTGAGCAGAAGTTAACCATAAAATTTCACTCTGCAGTAAAACCTTCAATAAGTGACTGTTAATGACAAATATAACAACATATAAAACAACAAAAAAAGTTGTTTTCACCAATTTATTCAGCTTATGAGCAGCACATCTGTATGCATCATGGGTGTTTAGAGGACTGAAGATGTTTGTTGTTTGAAGATTGAGATAGTAGCATCCAGGCATTTAACCCCGCTGTGCATTCTGCCATGTCCACGACATGTCAAAAGCCATTAGCGTCCCTGTTTCACCTGAGGCAAGCAGCAAGGATTGAGTCCCTCTCTCAACCCTCTTTCATTTGGATGAATGCACTGGTCACAGTTAAAAAGGTCACCAAACATTATGCATACGGGGAGAGACAGGTTGAATTTGTCTTGTGTTTGTCCTGTCGCCCAGTCTACTCTTCTGGAGTAAATGCTTCACTTGTTCCTAAAACAAGTTTGGTGTTTTTGTATGAGCATTACTTTTTTTCTTCTTTTTTTTTGACAGATCAGTCATCACACTCCTTTAATCCTCTATAGCTTTTGTCAAAGCCTTTAAAGCAGTTAAAAGTGAACAATTTCAACAACACAAGCAGTGGCATTTAAATACTTTTCAAGTAAAAGCAGTCATACTACTGACATACTGACGTTCTACAGAAACATACCGGTGTTGCTGAGTTGTTTTCCATTTCTGTTAGTAGATTACTTCACAGTTGCCCTCCAAAAATAGCATCGCAGACCTTCCATTTCCCCGAATATGTATCTACACCTTCCAGTTTCATATGCAAGTTATCTGTTACTGCAAGACTGTAAATGTATTACAAGTATTGCAGTCATATAACATATAATTTATAGTATATATTACACTTTTATAAATTACTAAATATTAATTATGCAACTACACACATCGCAGGCTGAGAGAACACGGCACAGTAATTGGTGTATTCATCTTCCTCTGTCATGTTAACTGTGTTTAAGAAAAGTGCTACACAAATGAAAATTATTGTTGTTATTAGTAACTGTGAAAATGATTAATATGAAAGTGCATTGTCATAGTTAAGCCATAGACTGTAATGCAGCTGATCATCTGGTAATTAATTCTGAGTAAGCAATAGATTTATTCAGTTAATTTGTTATTACAGGTTTGTCTACTCGTGGCCTTAATTCAATCAATCTGCTGTATTGACAGAGGAATAAATATTGAACTGGCACACAATTACTTGCCACAATAAAACTGGTAATTTGGCTGTAAATAGTCTATTGATTTGTCTTTCTGTGAACATGTAGGTGGATTATTAATGTATATGGGGAATACCGTGCAGACATGTAGACAGGGTGGGTGGTTGCCCTTTTATACACTTTATATTTTAGACAATAGGAGCTCTTAAATGCAACATTTTACTGTTTAACAGCATTGATTAATGTAAAGTGATAAACATCAGAGATGAGAAAAAAACTCAACAACACCAGTATTATTCCTAACAGCTGCTGGAAACAGAAAAATAAAAAAGCAATTAAAGCACATGCCAAGTCAACATAAACATCCTAACAGATAAGGCTTTAAAAGTTGTCTTGATAATCTCTTGGTCATTTTATTGCCTTTAAACAGCAGCAGATATAATTAAAGACAGACGGGGTCACTCACCTGTGGGGTAGCGCTCAATGACTGGCAGGTCATCCACCTGCAGAGTGGCATTACCCCCACTCCTCGTAAACTTCACTATATGGTACTTTCCGTCATTTACAAACTTTGACGTCTCCTCAATATTAATGTCATCTGTTCCGACATTAAATACAACGGCAATGTTTCCTTTTTCCTGAAAAGAGAAGAACACAAACAAGACTCGGTTTTAATGACAAAGAGCTTCACTGTGAAATGCCCGACACATATTTATGTGAACTCTTTTTACAATTTTTAAAGGTCACCGAGAAATTAAGAACTCTGCTGCATGTAAACAGAGCAAGTATGTATTAAGAGTCACTTTTTGTTTTGTGAGTTACTGATTAAATTTATTTCAGTCTTCTGGGAAGTCATTCACATACAGAACAATGGTAATTCATTACAATATACAGTACTTCTACTAGACCTAATGGAATCACTGTAATTTAATAATACAAACTTTGTTCATGAATTCAGTTTGCAGACGGCATTTTCACCCCATTAGCGGGACCGCACTTTTTATAGTGGACCGTCAGCTTGATGAAATGAACCATATGGCCATTGCTTTTTGACCTGGAGCCCATTTTAAACATAAAATCCTTGTCCTGCAACCAGGGGAGGGACTGGGGTTAGTTCTTGCCCCTACCACATTTTGAACATTATAGGTAATTGTTTTTTTTTATTATTAAATAAGGAAGAGATTGGAATCAGAAAAGCCTTTAAATGAAGTGGAGGCAATTTTGTATCATCTACTTTTTTATTCTCAGCCTCAAAAGTAATTCAAATACACCATGAAGTAATGAGGTCAGAAAACACAAGGACATTAAACATAATCTTATCAGTACTTTTTCCTCTACCATGTATGTAGTGCTGCTTTAGTCCTGTGGTGTCTATATCTCTCACCCCTTAGAGGAACATACAGTATATAAAGGCATCCGCTCTCCTTGATACTGAAGTACTGATACTTGTCACAACGCTTTGTTGACTGTATGGCAGATTATATAGACGTTTGCATTGGATTGGCAGCCACTTACCATATGTGTTGTACTTAAATGTGCTTCTGAAAGTTCTGTCTTCTTCTTAAAAACTTGAAAAGAATATTTAAACATAGGCCCACTGTATATTTAGTTCTCTATTGTGTTCATAACATCAGTTAAATGGCCTACCATCCAAAATGTTCTAGACAGGCCTCTACCCATCATCACATTAACCATCCTAAAGTAGCTTCAGAGCTGGCTGAGAGAGTATCACTGAATCCGAACAGTGAGTGTGAGACTGAATCATTAAATTGCAGTGAATACTGCTGTCACTACATAACAAGCATAACAATAGTCGAATCATGGAAATATAAAGAAAATGTCTCAAAGGAAGTTTGAACCCAACTTAGCCTCAGTCTCCTCAGATCTATCTATCTACTCTAATAAGCTCCTTTTACAGTACATGATCGAAGTCCCTGAATCTTACTGCTTAATCCAGCTATAATGTATGCATATGTTAGTGCAGCCTCTCTCTCTCTGCTTATGAGCTGCAGTGAAAGGAGCATCTGGTTGGAGGCTCAACCTACTGTAGCAGCGCAGCACTCTGCATGTCATTATCCAGTCAGCACAGCCAATACTACACTGCATCTCCATCTCTCTCTCTATAACTCTTCCATATGCACAAATTGACTCTTTTTCAAGCCCCCCACCACTCACACACACACACACACAGACACACACACAGACACACACACCGCCAGCATGCGGTTCCCTTATAGTGCAAAATGAGTCGAGCACTTCTCAAGAGCCAGAAGCTAAAGTGCAATTAAAACCATTTGTAATGTGTCACACCCTGTTACCAAAACTAGGACAATTGTATGCTTTGTAATGTAATTTGAACAGATTATATAATCTGATGCATTAAAGCTACAGTACTAACACAATTTACTGACTCCTTGCAGGCATAAACACCAAATCAACAAAAACTGAAAAGCACAGTATGCGGCTCGAGTCAGGTTTTCAGAACTCAGTGGGTGATAGGATGATCTGTAGACACTGATGTTGTAGTAAAACCTCGCGCATGTGTTAATCTGTGTCATTTTGAGAGATTTGCCCCTCTTGAAACCCTTCAGCAAGAGCCACAGAGACAGCAGCTCCTCAGCAGGACTAAATGCAGCAAGAGGCAGCAGATACCAAGAGCATCTGCCAACATCAGACCTCACACCAAGTCTGCTGCGCACACACTTTTTATCATTTTCTATATAAGAAACGCATCTGTGATGGCATACCAAAAGGGAACTTTCTTTCAAGGACTATCACACACTGAACACATTAATTCAGAACTTTTTAGTACCATTTCTCTTGGAAAAAAAAAGGAGATAGAAAAAAAAGGTTCAGTGGAGGGACCAACCCAATTAAAATCCTGCTTTTAATAGCCTCCTTCAATTGACTTTTAATGTTCCCCGTGGTCTCGTTAATAAATTTACTGCATTTAGTCACAAACTGCCAACTCAAATTTCCATAGCATAAAAAAAGCCTAAGTCACAGTCTTGAAAGAGATGAAGAGGTAGATGAAAGTGGTAACAGACAAAGGACAAAAACCCAAACCATCAGATTTAGGGAGTCAGATGTCTGATGAAAGATAAGAGCTAAATCTTCAAACTGAGAAAACACAAAGTTAAATTTCTGACATGCTTAGAGACCTTGTTTCTCCCACATTAACGTGATTAACTTTGACTGTTATTGCCTCTGCCTTCTGAGATAGGGCTGTGTATTGGCTTTAAACACCAATATTATTCTTTTATAAATAATAATTCAATACATTTCATCATTTCCTGAAATTTGATCTACTTAGACAAGTAGTTCCTCACTTAGTTCAACACTGAGAGGAGCCTAATCCTAGAGCTCTAATAGGGTGCAGGCTTATGTCAGGGAGTGATTGATAGCTGCTTATATAAACCCAGCCCATTACACCCTGTACAATTTTAGGGCTGCTCACTTGGTAAGTGCTGCTCCCCACAGGGCTGCCCCCCTGGGAACATACTGTACAGTGCACACATACCGCACCCGAAGAATTCAGCCCTGCCTGACACTCTGCACAGTGCCTTGATTAATTGCTCATCAAGCTGCAATAGAGTTTAATTAACTGATGAAGTTGATCCACTATTCTCCTCTAATCTGCTCGTTTTTATGCTTCTCATCCTTGCAGCTGGAGGGTGGAGTAGCTACAGCAATACTCAGGGTGTCAGTTTCTCGTTAAAACTCCCCATCTGCAGTCATTATACAACCATAGAGATACTTGTTTTACTAGCTATAAAGCTGCAAAACAGCCTCTGTAGACCAAATGTGTCTGAAATTATTGGTACCACTGAGTAGTATAATTTTTCCCCTTCCAATCACGTCAGCTAAACCACATCTGAACAAATATGTGTTAAATGTGTAGAAGTCATTCAAGAGAATACCCTTAATGACAGCTTAGGTTGTAAAATGTAGATCAAACTTACTTAATCTTCTTCACAACAGTGTCCCCATAAATAATGAATCAATGAATAAATAAATCATAGGTTTTGTCTTTATGTTTTTGTTAAAAAAAAAAAAGGATGTGTGTGGTATGTTGTTCACAATGTGCTTGAGGGTCAAACAAACCAAGTGCAAAACAGAAACACAGAGTCACACGAGTCGGAATGATCCACGCATTTGTAATGGTTTACTGGAGCGAGCTTATTTCCCCAGCCCACATAAACGCAACGTAAAAAGAAAAAAAAAAAAAAAAACAAAAAAAAAAAAGGAAGTGAGAAGTGGTATTTGTGATGGTGTCGGGCCTCCTCTCCAATCTCTGCAAAAATGAACACCATGGTGGAGACTGTCCTAATGTGAGTCTTGTTTATGAGTCATTCATGTTGACAACCATTGTGCACCCGTCACATTTCATATCTCACCAGTCCGACGCCACGGGACTGCAACACATCTCCCTCTGGTGCACATGTCTGTGAGGGGTCTGTTGGCAGGTGGGAGAGCACCTCCGTCATCCCTTCGGTGCGTATATGTGTGTGTCTCTGTGTGTGCACACGAGCATGTTGAGGGGATATTACGCTCTCTCACTGTAGAAGCTCAATGTCTTAATGTAGCTAGGGCAAGCAGACTGTACTGTTCACCTTATCTTTTAATTACCTCTGACAGTCTTCTGCTTCTCCCTTTTATAGCAAAGCTTTGTTAATGAAATTACAGAGGTAATGGAATAATTAGGCGAAAGAAAATGGATTTGTTTCTCTGACGGCATGTATTCCTGGTCCATACACTGTACATTATGCAGTGATTCATCTATACTCCTGCAATTATGGGTACACAAACATACTGCATACAGACATGCAGATATGTATAAATTCAATCAGTCAGAGAGGCAGAACAAACACACTGCTATGGTGTCGCAGAAAATGAAATTTCAGCCTCATATAAGAAGCAAAGGCGTCATATAAAACATTAACTGCCTAATATCTCAAACTATTTAATGATGTTATGGACTGTAGCAAACCTACAGTATATTGTCCTTATGGGTTTAAAACTAGTGAGGCCAGTATTTTCAATTTAAAATGAATTTCAATGTATTTATTTTAAAGTGTCTAGCAGCATAAGATGAGATAACCCAAACTTTAAAAACCCACACATAAATACTTAACACATACAATACACATAATATACTAAAAGCTGTGTCACAAAATAAAACTAATCTCAAGGGAACAAATAAAGATCTGCACGTGAGTGTCATGTTCTTCTCTATCTTTTCCAATTATGGACACATTGTATGTTTGGACATGAGTCGTCTTATCACTGTCTGACATGTGGGTACAATTACTGTATGCTGATGCACATATGACTAACACATACACAATTCCTTCCCTATGCCTCAACACACTGCTATTTTTGTGCACATAGGTGTGCAATAAGCTCTTAACAGAGAGACCTTGACATCAGTTGAACACATGTGAAATTGGTTTACAAGTGTGTTGAACACAGTATATAATTTTGAACATTTTCATAATACATCTTTATCATCCATTAAGTCATATAAAATGGTGCCCGAGATATTTGACCCCACTGTTTACCTTAAGAGCTTCTCCACTTGAGTAGAATTCAGGATATATCTAATTATCATCGATTTACTCTTTTCGGTATTACATCTGATGTCAAAGTCAGAACCATATTGGGAGGATATAATTATTGTGGTGGAGAAAATATAAGCAAATCACCTGCATACATAAAAATATTAATCGTAGGATTGCTAAAGAACACAACCCTGTTTTACAAGGATTTAAAGGCGCACTGTGGTGTTTTCTTGTAAACAAAAAGTTATGTTTACATCCAGTGTTTCTCACTATATTGTGTATATCCTTTAGGTCTAACAAACTTGTGAATCCATTTCCTTCCTCATAAAACATTTGAAAAATTTTAATATTGTTTACATCCATCTCCATGCTGGCAGTTTTCTTCTTCACTGCCTTTTAGTGCATTGCTGTTTGTTGCTGCATTACCACACGTAAATGTCAATCAGTGAAAATGCAAGACACAAACGAGCGAGTGTGCGCTCCAGTTCGCTACAAGTGGACAAAAACTCCAGAGGGTACCTTTAACTGCCCGTACAACTTATCCATACTTCACTCAAGTAAGCACAAAGATAATATACCACCCTGCCTTACTCCAAGACTGATATTAAAAGAGTCCTGTTTAACCTGCATGATCTCACAGGCATAACAACATACAATAGATATTTGAAGTAGGTTCTCTTCCTGTAAATATCTTACTTTCTGTATTTATTCAGTATAAAAACACTTCTTAAATGCATGTAGACAACTGTGATATAACTGTGTACATGGAATCTAAGCTGCATGTTAGTCGACTCTTAAAAGAGGTTCTAAAACATGAAACAAAGTTGCTCGACAAGGGTTCCCTCCCCCTTCATTTCACCATCGCCTTAGAGCATTTCCAGTGCGGTGAGGTATAAGTGCATTTGCTGGGAGCTCAGCTTATTTCAAAAACAAGTCCGCCGGCTAAAGTTCCTAATTATCTGTGAAGTTGGCTTGAAATTGTTTCCATTGCTAGGAGACTCTATCAAGTGGCTTTCTGTAGGAGAGCTTCATCAAATACCTCAAGTTAATAAATCATCAACTAGCCGCAGCAGCTGTTTGAAGGAAGGCAACTAAGAGAATAAAAGAAGACGTACGGCTATTGTACCAGTACCAGGGATATAATATGAAAACATTAATTTATACTTATGTATAATGCAGCAGTACCTTCTTTGTGAGATGTAGCAAGAAAACATGCGTAAGCACTAAGTGTTTTTACACTGGGGAAATTACTGCAATAAAAATAGTTTTCTTCTCATTAGTGGTACACAAGCACCAGAGTGCAGAAGTTTACATTCAGTTGGAAGTGACAGGAGTGTCCGTAAAAAGAGCTGGCCAGTGGCGCTTTTCAAAAGGCACTGCTTGTCTTTTCCTGAAATGACATTTGCTGTCTGTCTATACTCTTTCTCTTGCTCCATCTTTGGCCCTGCTGTGACACATTCCATCATGAGAGGTCAACAGATATCTGAAATTTCGTTCTCTCTCACTCAAAGAAATCAATTCAGGTTTCAGGTGATTCTCCTGTCTGTCCACTTGTGACAGCTGGCGCGCAGTCGGGGTGAGTCGACCTTCATCTCTGTCCTCTCCGTCAGGACTTCCTCTGTCCCCCTGAGCATACTAAGAGTCCAGCTCACTTCATCTGTACCATTCATGCAGTACAGCTTTCTGGCAAAATAAGATCAAATATAATCAAGTGCGCATTTGGGGAGAATGGGGATAGTGCAATCACCTTAGTAAGAAATGAAAAAAAAAAAAAGTAGTGAGCTCAGGTAGAGCTGGGGACATATGCCTGAAGGCAGGGAACATATGCGATGACTGACCCTTAATACTCAGAACGAGACTTCCAGACACTCAACATGATTGGGATATACGCCATGACAAATATGTTGTTGTGTCTACTCAGATTATCTCTAGTTCAGGAGAACAAAAACAGATGATGAGTAAACCCTGCCAGAATTAAACAGAATTTAATTTAAATCAAACTTATAATCACCTTTATAAAAAGGTGTATTATTTCGTAGGCTTGCTTTGCATCAGGTTTACTGTAATAATATGATCTTTTCTCATAAATATGCAATCCCTTCTTGTTCTACTGAGATCTGTTCCACTGTGTTTTCTCACTGTATGAGCTCGTCTTGTAATTACGTGACAGGTTCGCTAATCTTGTTAAATGTGTCACACATATTTCACCCTGATAATTCAGAATCACAATTTTAACACAGTTCAGCCACATTATGTCAAATTTACATAATTGTTTTTTCAATTTATAATTGTGTAATTATTTGGGTGACTGGTATAACAATGAATTTATAACACAGGACCTGTGTCATCTTGACTGGCAAAAATGGTTTATCAATGGATTTAAGGTTATACACTTGTAAATATGAGCATGATGCAGCATAATGTGGGCCATTCATATATTTGTGTGTATATTTTCTTAGAGGGTAGATATGAATTCTGACGATATAATATAATAAAACATTTCAACCTTCAAAAGATTCTCATAGCTCTACGTTTGTCTCAGTTTGAGACAGAAAACCAGGCTGGAACAATGCAATCAAGCAAAGCTTGTGTCTTCCCTTATAACACATCGGTCATACTGTTGGACTAAAATAACTGGACTCCGAGTACAATGTGACAAGGTTGCATCAAGAGCATGTTAGCCTGATATCATCACAAAATGAAAAACTGGTCGTGTAACATGCTCAAACATAGTGAATCAATGTTTGGTTCACAGTTTTTTAAAAAAGGTACTTGTACTTACTATGCTGGTGGGTTAAAAAAAAAATCGAACCCTTAAGTTCGGGATTGAAATACCGTTCATAGTCACCACCAGGGCTGTAGCCAATAGCAACTAATTTAGTTGAAAGATGTAAAACATGTCATTCTACACAGCTGGAGTGAAAAATAGAGCATAAAGAAGAGATTTATCTTTATGAGATATTCCCACTGAAATTTTCTCTTTTATTGCAAGTAAGAACCTGTAAATGTGAAGTCAATTTCACCTCTGTGAACTCTTTCTCATACTGAGAAAAGATTTTAAAAGAAAAAAAAAATTGTTATTATTGGAAAGTACTGCTTTGTTTCTGTACAGTAGCATGTGACAAACTTATGAAACACTCTTTGCCTGATATGTGAACTGGAATAATATTTTAGATTTGCTTTTCTGCTATTAGCTCTGTAGTTTGTGGTTATACTTGTGGCATATGACAACATTTTCAACAGATTGTCAATAAAGTTTGCATCATGTTTCCTTTTTACAACATATTGATAATGCTGAACCATGTAGAGCAAATTCTATAGAGCCAGTTTGTGTTTAAAGCTGCACAGCAATGAACATATTCTGTGTTAAATATTCCACTGGTGATATGAGATGGGACAAAGCAAATTCTTACTTGAAGACAAACAAATACAAAAAAATTGTACATGTATAGATTTTTATGGAGCAACAAGCACGCACTGCTGACTCAAAGACCACCCTGTACCCCATGCAGCTGCCTCAGAGGAAAAGATTTGCTTCATATCTTGTTTTTATCAAACTTGGTGCAGCTGGATGACTTTCATGATAAAGCTGTTACAGTATTTCAGCTAGCCTATATAGTGCTAATTTACCGCTCAATACAAGCTGGCCTTGACCTATTCTACCTTTCTACATTTTTCCACACTTTTTGTTGGTGTATCTGTTTTAAACATAACATGAGAGGAGTGGACTTCATTACAGCTTCAACAAAGCATGGCAAATGGTGAGCAGGAGCTACTGCCTGTATGAATTTTGGACATTTGAATACTGCAGTTCTTCTGTTTCCTGTGGGAATTAATTTAGGAACAAAAATATGTTAAGTCCTGCAGCCCTAGTAGTATTCTGTCACTCTCTAAATGGCCAAGGAAGTGAAAGTGACAGGGTGAAGGACAAAATTAAGTTCTGTAGACCACCCAACCAGTAAATTCCCATCCAGCACACACAAATACAGTCTAAGAGGGTGTTGTCACTTTACTCTCATGGCATTGTTTCACCTGCTTTGCATTCTTATCCATATTCATCAGTTTAAATAGTTGCTCAACACATCTCTAGAACAAGTGTGTTGGCACTACATTTGGTCATTTGTTATGGTGGCTTTTGCAGCTGCAAATCCAAATATGAAAATGTCCAATTATTTATTTGCAAGCTCTGTCTTTCATATGGTAATTATTGGATTTGGTTATCAAGAATTGTATTGCTAATTGGTTTGAGATTATGACCTGTGTAAAAATCTTGAATGAAGCCTATTATGTGATAAAAACTCACCGTATAACACCGTTAGCTAAAAAGAAAATGTCTGACACCTTATCTCTGATTTCAACATGGGAAACATTTTAACTTTGATGACAAAAAAGGTCTTCAAACCTGAATTTATTTGTTCTAAAAGCTTGTATGCAATGCACTGAGTATATAGCAAAACTGCATTTTAAAGTGGATGCCTTCAATGTCTTTAGTGTTCACTGAAGTGTGAATGCAGGAATCAGCGGGGTCAGAGGTCAAAGTGTTTCAGAGTGGGTTCACCACAGCACAGCTCACCAGCAGACCTCAAAAAAGGGAGTGACTCCACTTGCAAAAGCATTTTTAAGTATCAAATTCAATATGTAGTTTCCATGATTAATATAGCCACTTCTGTTTTTGTAAAAGAAACAAATATAGTTTTTTCTTTCCTTTCAGGGTTCTGGAAAATAAAAATAACTGATGAAATGATGAAGACATTGTGACCTGTAAAACAACACCACAGCTTTCATACTGCAGATCTATTTTCCATTATAGGCACTTCCAAATAGGACTATCATGTTGTTGGATTTAGAGCAGTGGATGTCTTCCAAAAATTTTCGACACCACCATTAACTGGTACATCGAAGCTATCTTACGCTTGGCACGGGGAGCTAGATACTCCTGCCTGGTGCATGCAGCACAAATTAATCTTAGAGCCTCCTATTTTTAGAAAAGCGCATCAGAAATTGCCCCTCGAAGTGATCACATCTTAGATTGAGCCATGAACACACACATCACTCAGCGGCAAATAAATATAGGACTTTTCATTAGGAATATATTGTTTGTAATAAATCCGTTTCATTCATATGAAATGTCATATATTGTAATGTTTATGTGATAGAAGAATATTATTGACATACAGTACGCACAGTACAGACCTCCGTTATTTACACAAACTATGTAGAGAATACAGTTATTGTGCAAATAAGCATCCAATGATTTTCAGTTCTCTGTTATTTATTAAACTTCAGTACCAAAAAGGAATAATGCTTTTTCTCATGTACACCTGTATTCACATGGACTCAGGCAGATGATAGATGGCAAACGGACAACCTCTTCTGGAAGGCACAGGAAAAACAAACAGTCTGACAGAATGGCGGGACCCAGCCAATGGCTCCCCTGAAAACGTTGAATGAAATTTCCAAACATGCATTATTTCCATAAACATATTGGGAATTTAAATTATTACTTTCCCGCCTAAAAAAATATTGAAACTTAATAAAAGTGACATATTTGCCTGCCATATGTCAGCTTTCTTCTTTCTATATAACATCCAGTTGTAAATTCTGTTGTGGCGAAAATTTAAATATTTTAATTTTTGACAGCAATGCCGTGTACTTTTAAAGTTGCCAGTATTCTCTGCTGGCCTCACCTCATTTCACCGTCCTGCTCTTGTCTACTAAAATGATATCCAGCTTGCCGTCTACCATCTGCCTGAATCCATGTGAATGCAGCATAATATAAATAATTTGTTGGTACAGTTCAGTTTTTGAGGCTTTTACTGTAAGTTGAAACAGTTTATCTTGCAGAGATGTGTATATATGTTGCTCTTAAGCAATTTGTAAGCTGCACTTATTACAATATAAGAATTTTTGACCATCTGATGTTTGTGCTGTAAAAAGTATTAATAAATATTTTGCTATTCGTTGAGCAAACTGTCTGCAAAACAAAATCTAAAGTTGCAACAAGGTTAGTGATGAAGGAGTATCAAGGTTATTAGGCTTGTGGCATAGTGATGAGGGAAATATAGAAATGCGGTTACAGCAATTGTCATAATCACAGCAGCCAGTCACAAGAGAAAGATATGGTTAATGCTATCTTTCATACTGAATTCTGTTGAAGGTGGAAAATGAATATCAACTGCTTAGCCAGTTTGCAATTTCCAATATCAGACATCACTCAGAATTTAAATTAAGAGCAACAGCCCCACTGCTATCTTTTATTTCCAACTTTAAAGTGCTTCAATTGGACATGCACTGTAAAAAAATAACAGCTGGCAAAACTAACATTTTCCCAAGTTTTCCACTGCTGTAGTGGCCAGATGTAATGAGCAGTTATCCTCAAGAAACAGAAAAATACACTACCAGACATTAAAATGGATCTAGAAATGTATATTGCCAATAGATGTTATTTAACAGGGCTAAAGTGTTTTGGGGTGCATTTTTTTCTTTAAGGGAACCCTGGAGTACTTGTTTCTAATACTTCCACAAAACTGGGAAACTGTCAGGCTTTAAAATTGCCACCATCAATCAAGAGGTTTTAAAGGATGCAACAAGCAATTTCATGGATGACTTTTTTCAAGTTCACATTATTCCCCATCAGCTCCATGTATTATTGTGCCTTTTTTTCCTCAACCCACCTCTGTTTCTCTCTGATTCCAATGCTACAGACAAAAAGAGTATCACAGTGCCCTCTCACTTATTCATGTCCGCTGACTTGTCTCTCTTTTAATGTTAACATAGCTCAAACTGATTTTCATATTCCCACACCGAATGGAGTTCATCTCAGAAGAGGAATACATTAAAAGATATGGAACAAGAGGTGTTAAGTTATGACAAAGACTATGCTTTACTTAAACCTCAGAGGAATGAACCTCGTCCTAGATTTCTCAGATAATTTAGGACTATGGTTGCTTTCACAATATTTTAAAAATGTAATTCTGTATTCTGATGTAGCTGCTCTCGGCCCCATTTTCATTTTGAACACTGCCTGGCAGATGGAGGGGTTTAGTGGGTGTTGGGGCAGTTGAGAAGAAAAAAAAGAAGAGAGAGTATTTCAGTTGCTGTATTTGTGATTCAGAATCAAGCCTCTCTGTTTGCCTGCAAGCTATGAATCCCTTACAGCAAGCGGTTGAGATCTAATCATTTTACCCCAATCAATCAAAGCTGAGGATGGATGTGTTATGAATTGTTAGTAAGAGAGCTGAAAGTACATCTTTGACAGATAAATCATAGCAAGTATATTATCGCTTAATGCCAATTTAAAAAGAATGCCACTGTTTAAATAAACATCTTAATATTGATTTAAAGTTACAGAACAAAACACACCAATTCTTTTTATAGTATTTGCCCACAATCAAAAAAACATAATTTGTAGTCACACACATAGCACAGTGCTGTGCGATTTAAACTTTAAAAAAAAGGCTTTTTCTATAAACCAAGAAGAAAACACATCCAAATTATCACGAGGGATAACCGTGAAAGTGTGTGATTTCTGTAGCAAATGGGATATTTACTGAATTATTGTTTTTGTCTTGTGTTTCTCAGACAGTCCTCCGCCTGTCTGCTGCTTGCCATATCTTTTCAAAACACAAGGGAGTCTGATACTTACACAGAGCACCCTAAAGAGATACGGGATCATTGTCTTTATCCCCCGGTCCAGCAGCTATTTTGGAGTTAAACTGACCCTGTATCTCTGTGCTGATGGTTGCTTCCATGTACCGCAGATGATTGTTGGGCAACAAAAATCTTACTAAAACCAAGAGTATTAGAAAATATATTGGGTCTTAGTCTTTTTTATCTTACTGTCTTTCTATGGTGACATCTAATTTTTGTTGAGACTGTTGACTATACAGCTGAGTGATCACCAAAGACAGCCATGGTTTTCTCAGTTAGAGCCCACAAAAGCTCTTAAGTTAATGACCTGCTGCTCAGTGGCACAAGGGCGCCGCCCTCCCCAGTGGAAAGTGTTTTTTGATTTTTTATGTGTCCATGCCGGCAACAGCCATGGCTGGAGGCATTATGTGTTCTGGTTGTCCATCCATCCCATTCTTGTGAATGTGATATCTCAGGAACTGCTTGAGGGAATTTCTTCAAATTTGGCACAAACAT
Source organism: Thunnus maccoyii (assembly GCF_910596095.1). Taxonomy (NCBI): domain Eukaryota; kingdom Metazoa; phylum Chordata; class Actinopteri; order Scombriformes; family Scombridae; genus Thunnus; species Thunnus maccoyii. The sequence continues at coordinate 19,863,319 of NC_056546.1, read as the reverse complement.
CCACTTGGACTCAAAAAAGAACTGATCAGAATTTAGTGGTCAAAGATTAAAGGTCAAAGTCAATGTGACCTCACAAGACACGTTTTTTGGCCATGATTTTAAGTTTCACACAAATGTCTAATAGGATAAAATGATGAAGTGATGACATTTTAGATCTAAAAGGTCAAAGGTCAACTTCACTGCAACTTCACTTATGTTCTGCAAAAACAATTTTCTGGCCATTATTTAACACCATAACCTAAGAATAGAAGGGGAGATTGTGAATATATTTCACACTTGGTCAGATACTGAATTGGTGACACTAATCTTGGGTGCCCACCTTAAAACTGTGGTGATTGTATAGATCTTCTGTGCTGCTGGGTTGAAGATGTGTGTTAAGCATCCACGTTTTAGAATTTGTAGAAATTGCAGGAACATCCATATCTGAAGCATCGTCTACTGTCACGGCTACAACTTTGTGTTCTATCAGAAAATACACTTAATACCTTTTATTAAATTCCTTCAACAGTAATTACCTATTTTAAGTATGTGTGTGTTGAAAATGCACAATAACGTGCAATATATAAATATATAAAAATATAAATCATCATGTTTGGGGGAAAATTTGCTTTTTGTTCATCCCCTCTCTCAATATATCTTCTGGGGCCATAAAAATCAATCAATCAGCATCTTCGGATCTGATGCCTGAAGCAGAGTTAGTCAGTACTGGAGTAGGGTCACTTGATGTTATTGACAATGATGAATGTGGGTACTCAAGACACAGGATTTCAGCCGCCTCCAAATTCTCCAAAATCCATTTGAAAGGAGAACTTTGGTGGAGAAACTACGAGTCAAAGAGCTTGATCAAGATCAGCCTGACATCAAAACCAGACCACAGGCTAGCGAAAAAGGTAAAACATACATGCAAAGCTTCTACTGTAATTGGTACAACAGAAAGACTTGGCTAGCTGGATACAGTCATGTAAATTCTGCATTTTGCTTCCCATGATACATTTTTAAAATGGCAGGAACTGACACAACATGGACTGTTACAGGAGTAAGGGACATTAAACATTTAGCTGAGAATATTAAGAAACATGAGTGTATAAGGGCACACATGGAGAATGTGATCAAGACAGCCATGCTAGGCAGAGTTAACATCGCTACACAACTGGATGAAGGCCACAGAATTGGAGTGAGGAACACAATGAAGAGGTGCATAAGAACAAGTATATTTTATCAAAGATAATTGTATTAAATTCTGTGGCTCCTTTAAGCTGGCCTTGCATGGCCACAATGAGACAGAATCCTCAGACAACCCTTGTGTTTTCAGGGGTTTAGTAGATTTTGTCGCCTCACTAGACAGTGTGTTGGAAGAGCACCTTAAGGCAGCTACCATTTTCAAAGGCACCTCAAAGACTGTGCAAAACGAACTTTTGGACTGCAAGCTGTCAGTTCTTAAAGATTACATTTTGGAGGAAATAAAAAATGACAACTACGTTGCTATTCAGACAGATGAGACAACTGACATTTACACCCAGTACCAGTTGGTGCTTGCTACGGTACATCCACAAGAAGAGCAGGTTCATCCCTCTTCAGAATACAACCGCTGACACAATCGCCACAACACTTTTGAAGAGGCTAAGCACTATCCTCTCTGCGGGACAAGAGAGCAGACTAATCACCCAGGCCTATGACGGGGCTGCCGAGTTGAGGGGAGCCACAGGTGTGGAGTGCAGTGTAAGGTAAAAGCTGTCTACAGAAGTGCACACTGCGTCCACTGCTATGCCCATCAGTTGAACCTCATCATGCAGCAGGTAACATCACACATCCCCAGCATCAGTACTTTTTTTTTCCAGACCTCAGTGGATTTGCTGTTTAACCAGCTGCAGAAGAGGAACATCGACTCTGTCTACATCACAGGAATCATCCAGAGGTTCACCAACAGCATGCAAACGATCAGGTAAATATTTTTTACAGTTGGCTGAGAAAATGCTTATTATGAGAAAATTGTTTCAATCTTAAACAGTCTGTAAAAACATAAATGTGCCTTATCCTGGCTGAACACACTAGGGCAACTCACAAATGCTTGTTTCAACATTTTAAAAGACAGTGAAGAGGAAATCCAGTTAGGATGATAATGTAGATACAGTTTATTAAACAGAGTACACAATGACAGACTAATTTTATGTCTCCAGTAGGTTCATTTCTGAAACAGTAATTGTGGTAACTTGTGTGGACCAGGGGCTCCATTCCCTCTCTGCATGGGGAATACAGTAGATCTGTGCAGCAGCAGCCCACAAAGAAACAGAGGACACTGGGACAAGGACAAGTGGATGGCTATAGAGGTAAGCTGTAACATAGTTCTTCAATTCCTGTGTAATAATAAAAGAGTTAAATATTTCGTTATTTTGCAATGTAATAGGTTCTATTCACCACACAGCTACAGATGAAGGCAGACACTTAAGTGTTTAGATGTGGTTATTTCACATCCCTGATACTAAGCAATAAGCTGTCCTTGCTTGTCACAAAATAACATACTCATCTTGTAAGAGGATATAGGCCTACCCCAGGTTGAACAAAGCCAAGCTCAAACCAGAACTATCCCTGATCCCTGAGAACGACAAGTTCAAGGCTTGTAGTGGTGCATTGACTCTCTTCCAGTTTTTCATGGAGAACAACCTTCAGGGCACGTTCACGGAGACTGTCAGTCTTCTCATCATCACACCCATGACAACAGCACAAACAGAGAGGTCCTTCTCTTCTTTAAACAGGATCAAGACCTTCCTGAGGATCACCATTAAACAGGATCACCTGAAAGCTCTGGCTGTGCTCTCCATGGAGAAAAAACTTATCAGAAACATTCCTGACTCTTATAATGGGGTCATTGAGAGGTTTGCCACTCAGAAGGACAAAAAGGCAAAATTCCTGTACAAATAAGATGTACACACATACAAGGTCAAGGTCCCCTGACCCCATTTTCTTGTTAAGGTCTTAAGTTGACCTTAACAAAAGACATCCAGCAATATATGGCACTCTGTGCTCTAGAAAACCTTCATGTTTTGTCTTAATATTGTGTTTGCTAATATTACTGTATATGTTTCTGGAATGTGCACCAAGCAAACACTAACCAGATGCGTACTGTATCTTCTATCTGAACACATAGGGCTGCAACTAATGATAATTTTCATTATCTATTAATTATTTTCTTGATTGTTTAGTCTGTAAAATGTTTTTAGAAAATGTGAAAATTCCCCTTGCAATTTTCCTAGAGCCTAAAGTGACGTCTTCAAAGTGTTTGTTTTCTCTAACCAACAGTCCACTATCCAAAGATATTTCATTGACTCTCATATTAGACAAATGAAAGGAGCAAAACTTTCACATGTGAGAAACAGAAATCAACCATTGTTTGGAATTTTTGCTCGAAAAGTCACTCAAATGATGAAACTATTATCGTTATTATTATCAAAATTGTTGCAGATTACATTTTTTTCAATCAGCTAATTGATTAATCAATTTATCGTTGCGGCTCCAGAGCACATTAACAATTAGTAACATTTACCTTGATCATAAAATATTGTATGCCATTCCTCTAGTCAAAGGTTTGAGTTCAGCCACTTGATATCTATTTCTTTATTATACATCTTTTATACTTTGCAAGATTTCCTAGAAACATTAAATTAAGCTATATAATTTGATGTTATGTGTAAAAACTTTTATGAGTTCAGTTTCAAATGCAAATGGCACGCTTATGTTTGTGCAATTTGCTGTTTATGTTTCTGTGTAAGAATGCCTCAACTTCTTAATGTTGGCATTAAATAATTACTGACTATTTCACAGAGTACTGGCATCCTGCAGATGTGTTAAATTGTATTAAGATGGTTACTGAAACTGACTGAATATGGCAGAGCCCCACCTAGAACATTTTTCACCAGCTGACACTACTGCTGCTGTTGGTCAATCACAGGCAGCCGCTGGACTTATGTTCAATACGTTTTAACAAGCAGTTATTCTTGGTAATTTATTTGCAAGGCTTGGCAGTAATCACTGAGTTTCAACAAAGATACCAGCATACAGTACATGCTCAGTAAAGTTAAGATTTTGATAAGGATCTTTTACAATAACCAGACACATTTTTCAGATTAATCATGTTAAAATCAAGTTATTTCCAACATTTCTAGGCATTAAAACCGACAGTTTCAATCTGGATGCTTCCTTATTGGTTTCACAAGCTGAATGAACAGCCATCAACACCTGCCAGCTTCCTCTGCACAGTGCAAGGATTTAAAATTCATCTCCCTCCTCTGTCCTCTGGCAGGCCAACATTATGGTGTCGAAGAAAATGCCTGTTAGGGCCACAGAGCAAGGTGACAAGTCTAGCCAGGAGCCGTCATTATGAGCCAAGTGACTCAGTCTTGAACCCAAATACATTTTCATAAGATGGCAGTGGCAGTGCTACAGTGCTTTCCAGTCCTTTCTCCATATTAATACATTTCCATTGCATTCATCAGGATTGCTTAAAATTGATCCAAATCATCTAAATCAATGGTAATATGCCGCAACTGTATATTTTAATTTTTCAAATTATTCAAAAAGGCAAAAAGGAAAATGCCTCATCCAACCCACTCAATATCAGGATTTTGTCCAATTATTCTCACTTGTCATTTATTGTGAGTGCGGTAAGGAACACCTGCTCAGGGATAAATGGTGTTGGGCGAAAATCTGCCAATGGACACACTGACAGTAGTGCTGACAGCCCCTCCGGAAGGTGATGACAAGTAGACACCAAGTGACAGATATTTGGAAATTTGTCATCTCTGTGGAGCTGATCAGGCACTTTCATCTTAGTTCTCTTGTCTCTGCTTCCCATTCCCTCCCATTTTCAGATGCTACAGCGTGTAGTACATACTAACTGAGAAAAATGCAGCGCAGACAAGAAGGTTAAAAAAAGATCTACCACCCTTTTAAACTGCAGTTTCTGTGTGTCTGTGGCTTTGTTAAATTATCTGTAGCTATGATCGATTGAAGCTGTATGCAGTGGTAGCCACTGGTGGCAACACAATGATGCTGAATGGCTAACTTGCTCCCCTGAGATATGGCTGTTCATGTCACGGCTGCATTCATCTTCACAGAGTCCATGTTGGTCATTTGATATTCATCAATTGATTATCATTAGGTGACTGGACTTTGTAACTCTGCACTGCGTAGCAATTGAATGGTTAACTAGATGAGGTATTGGCATATTTTAATTGTTGCACTGTGAGGAAGCCAATTACATTTGCTCTAATGAGAGGAAATTGATTGAGGCAGGCTCTTGGATTGCATCAAAAAGAAATTGATGGAAGAAAAGAGTGTGATCCTCTGGGTGTACTTGTTTATTTTTGAGATTATTTAGCACCTTCTAATGAGACGATGTCATGTCATCACTGGCTTTGTTTGCCTAATGATTTTTCTTTCAGTCTGTAAAAGATTTTCTCAGTTTGACCCACATTTCAGCTCCAAACTGTACTGTTTAGGTTCAGGGAAAAGATACCACAAAAAGGTATAATATTGGCCAAGGCCATTTGCAAACTCCAAGTACAACAGCACATTCAACTCTACATATTAGTTCCAGACTTGCTACAAGTCCAGTGGCCTGTTTTCTGGACTGTGGTCAATTGTTTTCTGGGCTACTGGTTATGGCACATAAAGGCGTTGCTCCTGCTGTTGGCGAAATTAGAACAGGGCAGTCAGGTGCTTCTACAGCACACCTTAAAACCTGTCAGACAGAAAGCCCAGCACTTTTTTATTGTGCCTCTCTAGAAGTTGGGCCAGGATATGGAAGAAAGGTAATTTGCTGATACTGTTTTTTCCACAGTTAACCTAATTTCTGCATGCAGGGCAATTTCTCCAACCTGATAGTAAACACAGTTCAGCCTGCTGAAAGAACAGTCTTGGGTTGGCTCCCCTCTGGGCCCACTGACACTTCTAACCTCAAAGTACCACCCTGACATGTAGATAATAACTGTTGTAGCCTTGCTGATGTAAGCAAACTATCCAGAGCTCTGTCACCTTTAGAATATCTCACTCAATGTTAATTGGTGATATATTACAGTATATAGGGCTGAAGTAGCATACTAAGTATAAACATCTCCTAAAATATAGTGGTTAGTTTCAAGCATTTACAGAGTGTCTGGTGAAATCATCACATTTCTTTTCAGTTGAAAGTCATAATAGAGGCCATGATCCATACAATTTTCATCTCCATTTCATCATGAATATGTAAACCGCAGCTATTTCTCTGGTAAAACATGATCCATAGGGGCCACGGCAATGTGATGAAGACTTGTGTCAGGCCAAGTGAGCTGGAACTGATGGTGCACATAATTAATGGTCTGAAATAGACTGAGAATTAGTGCTGGGCTGGGATGTTAATTGACTATGATACTTGGGCTGGTGCCTCTCAGCCTGAGGCCCTTACTCTTTCCCCCTGCTTTGCTCTATCACTTTGCTTCGATTTGTGCTGTGTCCTATTTCTTCCACTCCTCGCTTTGCTTTCTCCTGATTTTGCCTCCTACTCAATTCCCCTCTCCCTTTTTCAATCTCATTTTCCATGTTTCTTATCCGTTCCTTGTCATACTCCTTTACCTTGAAGGTATCTGGGACTTCAAAAACAGCGAGGGAAAGACATGCGGCGCACACTTCTCATGTTGAAGCAGCCACCTACACAAACTTTGCAAGCCTTGGTTGTCTCTTATGGGACAGAGAAGTCTCTGTAATGATGCCAGTTGTAACACTAATAGGACTAGCATGCTAACATGCATGCACACAAATGGTGAGAGAGGGGCTAGTATACGACGAATAGTTACCATGGCATTGTCTTGATATCCCCTATTTAGCATCCTCTTCCATAATTCATCTCCTTAAATAGATGACCTGTGCAACTTTGGAGTAAGATTGGGGCAAAGGTTGTGTGCTTTGAGAAATATGCAAACAAACAAGGTCATAAATAAGCTGGGTACAGCATTTTCCTCTGCCTCCAATTTCCCTTTCTCCGTAATGCATTTCCATGACAGGTGAAGTAGTTTTTTTTGTTTTCACCAAGACAAAAAAAAGCGCACAATTTATTTGGGTCAGTCCATGTGTTTCCATAAGTCATAAAAGAATAATATAAATGAATGATAACACTTCTAAACACTCTGATGTATTATCTCGTCTAGCACTACAAATAACTACTACTGATGCACAGCTGACATTTAAAGGAATATTCCAGCAATTTATTATTGCCCTTGTCATTAAAAAAGAATGGCTCATGGTCCAAAAACACTGGATCTTTCACTTCCCATAATGGCAGCTTTCATCAAACCCTGGCCACATCTTTCAAAATTCAATTCTCAGTTTGTAATACTGGATAAAATATGTCTTTATTTTGTCATTCTTTCAAAAAGTTTCCTGAACAGAAGACATCATACATATTTACAGGCTGTTTTTACAGGCCACTCCTCATGACAAGAAAACTGATCTTGATGTGTTGAAATCTGTGGACTACCCCTTTAAATCAGTTGAAGAGGCACACCAAAGAGAAACAACAGATTCACTTATCGGCTGCTCTCTGTAGAGCAATTCTTCTTAAAAATAAATGAAAATTTAAAAAAAGTTATGATAAAAATTGTAATTAACTGTGCTGCGACTGAGGCTGATCCGTACTGTTAGCTGGCAGGATAAATAGAATAGAAACGCTGCTAACACTTCTCCAAATGACTGCAAGCCTGCTACCATTAAAGTTAGTGTATAACTATGAATGCCCTGTAATTAAAAAGTGCATTACTTGTGTAAAGAATACATTGTTTATGTGACAGGGAAGTGTCCGTGTGGGCTGCTGCTGTCCTTTAAATTAAGCATCATTTTCTAAAATGCAGTTTTGAAAGAGGAAGTCTGTAGTTTTGTATTTTTGTAGTCTTTAACTGATTTTTTTATAAGGTTCAGTGTGGGTATTTTTTTTATATATTTGTATGATATACACATTCAATTCAATGATAACAGTGCAATTCCAGCTGCCATCAATACCATACCCAGGTAGAAAATACAGCCCGGCTGAGGCAGTTCAGTTTTGATAACAGAAAAAAAGAGAAGAAAATCAGACACTGCCAAAGCTTCTCAACCATCATTAATCTCCTGCCCCAGCGCCTGACTCACAGGGAGTGACTGGTGATGGAGAGGAGGAGAAGTAGAAGATAGAGGAGAAAGGAGAGACTGGAGTGAATGAAAGAAGTGAATTAGAGAGTAAAAGAGGAAGGCAGATCAAAGGAAGGCTAGAAAGATGAAAAATCTGATTACAGAAAAGAGAGAAGGTGGAGAAGTATAGAGTAGGTGGACTTCGATGGAGGCTAAAGAGAAAAAGAATTCAAGGTATTAAGGCAAACAGTAGGGGCTGGTCTAAAGGGAATAAGCTGGACTGAAGGAATAAGGTCAGCCTCATCACTCCATCAGAGATTACATCGTGTCCAGATGTCTGGTAGTCCACACGCAGATAGCAATCACAGTCATCCCAATACCTCCCCCATCACAACCCATTACTCTATCTCTCAACCGCAGATGCCCGCTTCCCGGCTACGCACGTTGCCTCGGTGATGATCTACGGGACATCACACTGTCATGGAGGTCTCACCTGTCAATGCATATGAGCATTACCACCCATATTACTAAGTAAGCTTTTTGCGTAGGCAGCTGTGGCCGAAACTGCCGCTGACCAGAGTGAGGGAAGACTGCCATTGATTTGTTGCGCTGAAGGACAGGCTGAGGTAGGAGGCCTGGGTTTGTGGGGCTGAGGCTGCACCGGCTGTCAGGGTTTAAAGGCTGCTGGAGTTCTGAGACAGCTTGGCGTACAGAGGCATTTATCATCAGCAAGGTAACTGGCTTCTCTGAAAGCAACTCAGGCGAAAAATGAACAGCTGCCATAGCTGCGTTTTCAAAGACCCAACCATTCTTTCTGCCTTTCACTGGCCTCAGTTTCCAGCAACAGGAAACAAGTCAGACATATTGTCATTCAAATACATAACTACACACAAAGAGCCATACAGTATTTGTCAGACTGGAAATGACATGGTGGAATGGAGCGCTTCAAAACTGCACACTGTATGCAGGTAACAAAAACAAAATATTCCAAGTAAAAGTACAGAAATGTAACATGCATGTTTTCTGTGTTTGGACCTTTTCTGTAAATCTGTCTTTGAGATACATCGTGATGATGGGACATATTTTGAAGATAGAGAACTAAGAACATTTCCAAACAAACTGTAAAAGACGCTACCTACGATATGCAAAAATCAATTATATGAGATAAAAAAAAGCTAACTTCTTTTTAACACCTAAACCATTGACTGGAACGCTGTTCTTTACATCCATTCAATTTACACCACATCAATCAATTAGGTAGCTGGTAGAATTGGTTTTTTAGAAACAGACTGCATACTACTTTTATTTCAACTTTATATGCAAAACCTTGTATTGAAAATATGCAGAAGGTTTAGCAGCCATCAAACGTTTGGTTAAAACATATTGCACAAGAAAGTCTAATAATCCCTTTCTCTTTTTAAGTGGAGTGTGGAGTGTCTGCAATGCCGTGACTATGTATAAGAAGAAGAGTAATGCATACTAAAATCAGTTTCAAGGTGATTATCATTGGTCAAAGACTTGAAAAAAATATACGTACAGTGTGTCACACTCCAGCTTCATTATGCATTTCTACTTCTACTAGATGATGTTTTAGCCCTTTGTCCTTCTTTCAAGATCAGAAATAAGGGCGTTAATTTTCTTTCTCTCTGCCATGTTCCTTTCATTCAGCAATCCATGCTTCAGTGCCCTCTTTTACATCTCTGCGTAATGGTTTCATTATCACAAGAGCTATGTATGTAAAGCATATATAATATTGTGCATCCTGCACTAAGATTTCTCTTGGGTCTTCCCGGCATTAGTGATGTGTGTGTCTTTCTAATCAATCAGCTGTTGGTAACCAGAAGCTTGCTCTACAACCACAAGGGAGCTGTGTGTCTGTGTGTGTGTGTGTGTGTGTGTGTCACTAGCGCATCCAATGACCTTTTTTTTTTAAGACAATAGTTAGCATTCTGATATATAAATCCTTCACTGAAATGTTTTTCATTGCAGCAAATTTCCCTGCCTTACCTTCGCAAAATCACATTAATTTCACTCCCTAATTCCGTTATTTTACCGTAGCTTTACCCTTTTCTTCCTGTCAATGACCAGCTCATGGTTTCCATATCTCTGTCTTATTGAAGCTCAAACAGAATGTGGGCCCATTTCCCTGTGCAGTGCAGAGTGTTGGGGAGGGCTGCAGATTAAAAAGCCTTCCCCTGGGTGCGCTCACCAGGCTGTTCAGCACTGCTCGCCAAGGAGATTCACTACATACATTCTCTTTTATGGCCCTTTCCTTATTCATCATAACACAGCTTCAATTTTATTAACTTCTCCAGCCAAGCATACATCTTTGCCTGTGCCATCAGTCTTTTTCTATTTCTATCCATACAGCACCTCTCTCCACACAGTCCCCCATGATGCTCATAAGCGCACATACACAAGTGTAAACTGTTATTCACTCACATGTATACAGATTTAGCACTGGGGAAGACTGAGTAAATGGATGCATTTCTTTCAATTCAGGCGAGTCTTTATCTTCCTGTTGGGAAAGTGTTGTTCCCCAGCTGTGCCTTGCTCCGACACTGCCTCAGCCCCAGCTAGCCTCCTGCACAAAATATGCTGAAAACATGGAAAACAGATGGAGGGACACTTCAAACTGTATGCGAACTGGAAAGAACTGAAGAATAATGTGAATATAGAGCAATACTATGAAATAAGAATTCACTCCACCAGCACAAACACCAACCCTGAAAGCAGCCAACAGGTTGTTACCCCCAAAGTCATCATCAATTATTAATATAAAAATATGAAAAATATATATACTTCGTCTGAAAAAACATGAGCATGGAGAATAAATGTATTAAGAATGATTGTATTATGTCATTTTTATATTGTACCGTTAGAGGCAAAGCAAGGAAATGCACAGATTTTATGTTCAATTGCATAATGGATAAACTCAAGGTGCTGATATCTATAGAGCACTTGGAAAAAGGCATCCATTAAAATGTATACAATGTCATGAAAGACAGCAAAGTCTTTTTCATGGATTTTGTCACTCATGTATACACAAATTATTGTGAAGTTTCCAATCTTAGGCATACACTAGAGTGCTAATATGCTATTTCATAGAATTACATAGTATAAGGCACCCGACTTTACACTTTTATAAGATTTGAGAGCCAGTCTGTTTTTAGTGCTATTTTTTGTCGTTTCCCCAGGCTGTGTAAGTGCTATACTAGACACTGCGAGACAGGAAAATTTCACTGGTCACAGTCTTCCCTTCCATAAGAAACAGCCATATGCCCTTGAATCCAACAGGGAGGTAGCGTGGCAAGCCCACTAAAACTGCTGTGATGACTTTAGTAGCGCTCACTAACCGTGGCTGCACCGTGCACTAAGAAAAAAAGCAAAAGTGGAAAAGTGGATGCAATGGATCCGACCACAGTCTCACGAGGAAGGTGACAACATAAGGGCCATCCCAGTGTGAAAAGCTTTGATGGGGGAGCTTTACCCATATTGTATCATGAAAAGACAGTAAGAGGGAAGCAAAGAGAGGGAAGGGGAGAAAGCCCTGTAAAAGTGTTCCTCTCAAGCTTTTAGAGTGAAGAAAACGGACAGTGTTTAGGCCTATGGTGTAATGTTTACTATGCACCGTATGAGATGAAAAGATGTCTGGCATAGCGAATGCTCTTGCGATGTTTGTACTTTACTGTTTTTAGCCATGACACTGAATTATTCAGTACTGCAACCCTATAGCAAGACAACTGGAAACTCACTGTACGTGATGCAAAATGTGATACAGGGAGAAAAGAGAGGAACTGTGCATGTGTGTTTCAGCATGTGTGTCAGATTTTCGATTTGTGTAGTAGCAGATGGTTCAGTATGAATGTGGCTGGCAAATATGAAAGCCACATAAGGTCAAAATCTTTACCTGTACATGATGACCAAAGGAAAGGATTAACACTGCTGAAGAGTGACATTGCACTCTTTAACATAGAGTAATGTAACCTATGCCTTTGAAGTAGAAAACGTCTGAGCAGTGTCGCACTAGAAATGAGGGTCAGTGCTAATGTAGATACGATTGGGTTGTGATCAGTGGAAGTCTTCGTTCAAAGTGGTTGGGTGTCAGTGCTTTATCTGGCCAAGTCAGCCTGACTAACTACAAGAACCGATGTGCACACTCTGGCATTAGCCTCCATTGGATTGTACAGAAAACTCTAAAATGTTGTCAATATATTATTCATGTTTGGAGGTTTATGGTTGTGTTTAAAAAAAAAAAAAAAAGTTTCATATCGCACATGCATGTTTGCATGTAGGCCACTAAAGTCATAAACCCCACCGTCATATGAGCCTCGACTTGGTAAAATGTAAATATAAGAATAACAACATTATACTGTAATCAAAATATCACCACTACTGTACAATAGGAAAAAAGCACTAACACATAAAAACAGCAACAATTTTGTGTTATGCAGAAACTTTGGGCAATCAAGGACACCATAGAATAAAAGTGGTCAGAATTATCTTGACTTTTTCATTAAAGATGGATTTTGGATGCTTGCCTGTATTACTGAAAGAATGAGTATCGCAGAAACGCAATTTCTTAAAATGAAATATCTAAGACTTTATAGTTATCGGCTGATTTTTCCAGTGTTTTCCAGAACAGTTCAAGTGTAAGAGATTAGTGTTTTAGTGTTTCTGATGGCTAACGTAGGTTAATGTTAACTGAATGTTTAAGTTGCTTCGGACATAAGCAGCTGCCAACTGAATGTAATTTAATGTAATGTGACATGCTATTATGTAAAGTAAAAGCTGATTTCTTTTGTAAACCACTTACTCATTTACCATTTGTTTCAAAAATTACAAGTTAGTGGTTCAGCATTGTTTATTCAGTTGTTCTATGATCTTAAATGTCACATTTTAATTTGCACTTGAAAATATTTAGCATTTCATAGACACGGGTCATTACACTCAGTGTGGTAAAGGGGACACTGTGTGTTATGTGCTGTTTTAGAATAAATTTGTGATAATAGATGATTGGTGAATCTTAAAACAGTTTTAGTAGATAGATTGTCTGTGTTGCTGTTCATGGGTGCCTACACCCACAGCACCCACTGAAACTTGGCTTTTGTATATTCTGTTGCTCCTGACCTACTGAGCCACCATAACAAACTTTAAGTGTTCTTTCCGAATGAAATATCCCAGTTATTGAGTCTCAGGTAAATGACATTAAGCAGCACCTCAAGAGAAACAAATCATGCCAAGGATTATGTTCCACCTCTCATTAAAGATTCATGAGTTGCCCACAGCAATGTTATCCCCTAAAAGAATTCTACACAAAGACACATTCATCATCAAGGTGCTGTCCAGATCATAATGAGAAAAGCCAAAACAGAGGAGAAACTGTCTTCTTAAGTTGTCCGATTCTCACCATATGCTGCGGTTCCTGTCGACTACTTGCTGCTTAAAAGAGAGCCAATTTATTTCCCCAGAAGGATGGACCACTTGTGACATTTGGCAATGAAGCATCAGACGTTTCATCCAGCTGTTACAGACAAACACACACATACACAAGCAAACACACAGAGGAGGGAATAGGGCTTGGTATAGTCACCGCAGAGGCTTTGATAGGCTAAGTGGGCTGACTTAGAGCTGCTACATTTGAATGTGTAATGATCTGTGTTGGTCCTGATAGAACCTCTCCCACCCACCTATGTTCTGGTGCCAGCGTACGTGCACACACACACACACACACGCAAACACAGCCAAACTCGTTGCCTTCCGAAATCCGACTCTATCAATTCTTCAAATAAATACTTCCATTGTTGAACTGCTCTGTGATATTGCATTTGGTTGAAAGGCCTCCACAATATTTACCGTGCAGCCAGGAATTGTTTCTCAACGCTAGTCAAAGCACTGGGCTGTTTTGCCAGAAGCTATTAGGGAATGATCTGTTTTCCCCGTAAAAACAAGGACTGCCGATTCAAATCGCAAAGTACATATGAGAGATTTCCTATTCACTGCCTTGTACTGACTAAAGGGCTCTTCTACTCAGTAAGGATGAAGCACAATTATATTTCATTCATTTCCTGCAATGTAAATTGTTGAGCAAATTAGAGGTATTTCACTGGAACTGCTTTCAGTGTTCAGAACAGAGCATCAATTCCCTGCACGGATTTAGTTTTCCTAGTATATCTAAACAACGAGAAAGATATAAATATATAATACCAGTCATCATGCTATCATACCAGATGTTCCCTGATGGTGATCACATTGATTTTAAAAACTGTATATAAGCAGGATATGTGACATCATCATCATCATAAAACAATCTCCTGCAGACCTATTACAAAGATTTGGAAAAATATCAATAGGTTTATATTGATTTTCTGTGGAAGTGGCAGCAAAGTATGAGTAGCAAGGAACAACACTGAATGTATCTGCATTCCTAACACCGGTTTACGCACACATATGTCCTACTGAGCACATCCTCAACTATGCAAAAGAGTTTGTACAGCGATTGGTGTGTATGCAGCAGAGTTGCTGCACTGCTCTGATGGAAGGGTCACAGGGCTAAAATGAGCATGGAATGTGGAAACAGGGCTGTATGAATACTAAAAAGGGATGATCGTGCCAGGCCTGCTGCATGCACGTCTAATAAAAATGCTTCCATTAGCAGAGCCATCCAGGTGTAACGCGGCCATGAAGGCTTGGATATCTAAGCAGAGGGAGCCTTGTTATAGCGAGAGCAAATCCAAGCCCACTCTACCAAACATTAATCCATGTGATGGCTCAATAGACTCTTTATGTCTCTGTGTGTATGTGTGCATGTATTTATGTGTGTGTGTTATCATATGAGAAAAAGGGAGAAAGAATGTGTGTGGTGCACTTGATTTGCACAGAGACATGCATCGCTGTCAATGGGTGCTCAAGGCAGGCCTGCACATGCATGTGCTCAGATTTCCATGCTTAGCTATAGGGCACTCTCTGATGTGATGTAATCACTTTATCATGGTAATGGAAATTGGATTTAATTTTCTCTTTTCACTGGCTGCACGTTGATTCAACCTCACTTCAGCTTGGAGGGTAAAATTGACAGTAAATGATTCCTTGCTGACTGCCTCTCATCCAGCCCATAAACACCGATCTTATTTGTAGAGGTGGTAAAATTGTATAATTAAAAACAATAATTCACTACAGATCGTTATCGTTGCTGCTAATTAAGATGAGTTGACAGAGCAAGGTGTGTGTGTGTGGTAAGGTGGCAGTTACATGAGATATATTGCTTTGTAGCCATTACACTGACAATGTGGAGGGCATGTAGGAGTCAGTTATCTTATTTGTACCTCACAGAGGAAGCTGCTTGGAAATTCATGAAAAGATGAAGGATGGATCTGGACTGCCTTTAAAAAGTATAGTAAAACTGATTTCTACCGGCCCGAAAATGTGCTTGTTTTCCCCAAATATTTCTTTAACAAAAAACCCATGACAAAAGATGCTCCGAGGCCTAGTTTTACATCAAAACTGGCTGTAAAAAAACATCACCTAACAGCTCTCTCTTGCACTCTTCTACTCCTTCACCCTTCGACAGGGAGCTAGAAGTGCAATTTTGTAAATCCGCCCAGCAGATCAAAGTGCTACCATGTTCTAATGGCTGCCACCCACCCACCAGCCTCTCCTGCGGAAGAGCACCATCAGCAGAGCGCGTCTAAGAAGAGCCAAGACAGCCTGATTAATCTTCTAATAGTTCCAGAGAGAGATAAAGACAGATACTGTAGCTGCAGAGACGGAGAAGGACGGAGACAGAGAAAGTTGCAACTCAGTTACCATATTCTACCGCACGTTGCAGCGGAGAAAGACAGAAGAAAGAAGAAGACAAGCAACAGGGAAAGCTGCTGAAAATGGCTATGTTTTGTCTTTGTTGTGACTCTTACACGTTTTAGCCTTTGAAATGATAAGTCTCTTCTGTAAGATGGCTGCTTCACTGCAGCATCATCTCCTGCCCCGCTGTCTTGGCTGTCTCTCTTTGACAAACTCCTCAGTCTGCTTGACAGGATGATAATAACTATCAAACGGATTCCATAAATATGTGAAATAAAGATCAAAACACAAGATAAAAGGGAAGTTACTGCCAATTCGATTTTTGAAAAAAAAAAAGGGACACATCTGTGATGGAGAATGCCATCTTTAAGAAGTTGGAGGGGAATTCAGAAAGCAGACAAATTGAAAGAATGAGAGTGCATGTGAAGACTGACAATTTCCCAAATCACTGGAAGATTGAGCCACCACCTGAGTACAGTTTGTTCTAACACAATGGACATGATGAGTGTTAAATCATTTGCATTTACCTGAGTGAAACCAAACATGATAGGTGACTTGCTTTTCAACAAAAAGATGGCAACACGCCAACAAGCCAGCTAGTGAACACCTTTTAATCCTTTCATATTGAAATGGCTGATTTGACAGCACAATGAATCTCTCTTAGTAAAAAACTTCCAAACTCAATTCACAACCATCAAAGATGGTATGTTTCGCAAGCGTTTCCTGTCCATCTTGCACACTTGAGGGACTATCACTTATGCAAAGGCTTGAGGCAATAAATATGCAAATGTGGGCAAAGACAAGGTATATGAATAGCAGAATATGAAAAATAGCTGCTTCGTAAACATGCTTGCATATTACACAGATCATTCCCCCTTTGGTAAAGCGATTATATTAATAAATATGATTATATTGGGCACATGGAAAGTAGGCATTATGCTTGTTTATACAGCTTGCATTAGCATAATCATTTCTCTCACTTGTGTGGACTTCACCCATTATTATACTGGCGAGATGTGACAGGGAATACTTTGACTTGATATCACAGCTCCTCTTCTGGCTCCCTGTGGTCTGAGATAGTGACAAAAAGAAACATGGAGTAGGTTGAGATTAAAGACGGGAGCAGCTATCAGGTGGCCCCTTCTTGAACAGTGCTGGCTTGACAACTGGCAACATTTTTATACAAACCGCCCATGTTTTCACGCCCAAGTTTGAGAGTTGAGCAATTACATGAACAGATGTGGGAGAATAAAAAAAAAAACACAACATAACAACAACCATATTGAGCTATATATTTTCTTTCCAAGTCAGTGTTTGTTGCATTTATCTCTCATGTCACCTCAAACGTGGCAGTTGCTGTCCTAGCACTGAATCTAGCAGAAATGGTGCTTTATTCATTCCTGTAGTCAGTAGTTTTTCAACTTTTTGATGGTCTGCTCATTTGTCCTGGAGCACCACTTCATCGATTCCTGTATTATACTGTTTCTTTACCTTTCTCTCTCTTTTCACATTTTTTCACACTTATTCCTTGGTTAAAGCTGCAGCATTTATGGTACTAGTACAGAGCTGTTTTTTTGTCAGCAGAATCAGTTTTTGATGGTAAAAAATGCTCAGAACCATTCATATTTGGTGCAGGTCTCAGTGTCAGCACCTGGTCTGTCAAAAAGCACCAAAGGGTTGCTCTTTTTCTATAATGACTACACAATCAACGCACTCTTTGGAACCCAGTCACAGGACTCAGTACAGCTGACACTGTAAAATAATTTTTTCCATTTACAGCAAATTTTCTAATTCTGAGCTCTGCTCACTTTTTCAACCAATTATCACTATACACTCACAGTAAGTGGTACCTCTGGGGTTAGAAAAACATGAATAGAGTACATTATTTTCCATAAGCACAACATCAGTCAGGGAATATCCACAGCATGACTGCAGTGTCACGGCTGAGTTTGACTAAAAACTTAGAGGAACAATGATGAAAGTGCATACTGTGTTTTTGATCTCCAAATCAAGCTTTGGGTTTAGGTTATTGCCTGCCCCATTCAAGGCAGGAGTGTGGAGCAATGTATTGAAAGGTCCCTCTGACAAACAGGAGAACTGCTATGAGTGACTGTTGGCTTTTCGGTATGTCTATGACAGCGTCTGTCTTCATTCAGCGCTCTTAAATTGGCTTCGGAACCGATTGGAAATGGTTCTTTTATTATACACCTCCCATAACTCCCCCTCTCATCAAAGCTAGGCCATCTTTTATCTGGAAGATGACGTTTCCATTAGGGTCTGCCAGCCTCTTACTGCTGCTCTGTGAGTTGTGGTGCTGGGGGAGAGCATTGTTAACCAACACAACAACAACAACAACAACAACAGGATCTCACTGGCTGGGACGTGCACAAGCCTTGGTCGTGGCATGGCAGTTCATCAGACGACTGCTCATCCAGAACACACACAGGAGCAGGCACATAGACACACATGGTGTCTCTCTATCTCACTTGCCCTCTTTTACTTTCTTTCTCTCTCATTCTTACCCACACAAACACAAAAATTCACAGATCTGACAAAGACTGATAACAGATACGCAGAAAAAAAAGACAGGACTTGGCCAAAGGGAGTGTGTCTGTCAGCTCTTCCTCACCAGTTTCAGTGTTTCATCAAAGGTATGAGGGGCCCATAAGGTTCTGCTGCCAATCTGGCAACGCTTTCAGTCCCCAAACACAGAACTGGGGTTCTTTCAAAGGCTGAAGCCCGATGGCTCCCTCCCCTCTATGTTACTGTCTTCATTAACTTCATCTCTAGACACAGCTCACGTTAGCAGTCGAGCCTTGATTTTAGAAATCAGGATAGTTTCAAAGCACCAGGCTACACACAGAGCAAGGGCACTTTTTTGCTCTCTACCACATTTTAAGTCTGTGTGTTGGCCAGGCTTAGTGACATTGTTGGTGCTAATGAGGACATGGCTGTGCCCGGTGTGTGTGGGTCGGCAGAGACATACGCTCTGGTCCCACTCTGGGAGTTTTAATTAGATCTACATTATCAGACTGTCTGTCCACATTGGCCCTACCAGCTACTGTTTGGATGTATGATAAATCATCAGTCTAAGTGATCACTATGATCTTCCTCTGGTTAATCATCTAATATCACTGCTTATGTTCACTTGTTTTCATTTCTCCCTTTCCATTTTTCTCTCCTGCCCTTTTCTTCATTTCTTGAGGTGGCTGGGGTAAAACAGCCTTCCCTCCATCATGATCTCATCAGGCCCAACTCCTTGACCTTTGTGCTTTGCTGTAAATGTCAGCTTTCTTTATGAGGCCTGTGATGAGTTTATCGAACAATTCACACTCACTGACACACACAAGGACACACACACACACACACACACACACACACAGCACACATGCGTGTGCACGCTGCCATGGGATCTGTCCTTCACAGCCAACTATAACTCTGTTTTCTAGGTGTCCACTGAAAATTCATGGTCCTCAGCACTGGCGGGCAGAATAAGAGAGGTTGCCCATCATCCTCAGCAGAACCACCACAAATAATTTAAGATTTCATGGGGACTGAAATGGCTTCCTGCAAAGTCTTATAGACTGAGGAGCTTTACTGGGGGGGCTGCCTGCCCTGTAATTGTAGTCATTGCCTATTATCTAAAACTTGAAAATCCAGTGTGTAGAATTTAGTGGCATCTAGCAGAATGGACTTGGCATAAATTGAATATTAAACTTAAGAGTATGTTTTCATTGGTGTATAATCACCTGAAAATAAAAATCATTGTGTTTTTTTACCTTAGAATGAGCCCTTTATATTTACATAGGCAGTGGGTCCTCTTCCACAGAGCCTGCCATGTTGCACCACCGTTTCTACAGTAGCCCAGAATGGACAAACCAAACACTGGCTCTAGAGAGGACTTTTCGCATTTTTTGCACATTTTGCCGCCACTGTAGGTTCTCTAACATTCTTGGAAGGGGAGGGTGAGGGGAGGTGTATTGAGTTTTTAAATCCTACATACTACACCTTTAAACAAGCACCCATAATCAATATGGAAAACATGGAGTAACAAACAATACTGGACAGTAAAGTGACATAAAACCATTCCAAAATGGGCCAATAATGTGTCATAAAAATTGGGCCAATGCAATTCTCGCCGTACGCTAGAGTACCGATCTGATCTCAGGCCATTCCTGACTCAGCGTTCTTCTGGAGCTGTGGTTTATAACAAGGGGAGTGATCGGGCCAGGGTGGCAAGCACTACTGCCATGATGATAAATGTTATGCATTAGAACTGTCTGGATCCCTGTGTCCAGGCTGGCCTGCAACTCCGCCTAGTGGCGCGCAGAGCTGAGGGAGGGAAGAGGTAGCAGGTATAACATACTGTTCCTGAACACTTCATTTTGAGTCTTCTTTTCACCTTTGCTGTTGACTGTAACATACGTAGCCCATTTGAATAAAGACAAATGAAAAAGTCATGTCTGTGGACTGGTTACACCATCATTCCCGATGGCGGTTTTAGTCACAGGTGTCTGCACGGACTTAGATCTTTGCATGCATGCCTGGCTATCTCCTAACAAAAGAGATGGATCAGAAAAGAGTTACACGTACTGAATAAGTTCCAACAGTAAGGAGGACACACATACTCATACATGCATGCCTGTGTATGTCTGAGGGCCGCAGAGGCAGCAACAAATGGTCACAGAGGTTCTGAAGACCAGGCTGTACCTGACAACCTGTCAGTAGTATTCCCAATACACAGAAAACAGAAGAACAGTATATTCAAGTAGGACGGAAGGGAACTTGTGTGCATGTGTGCTTGTGTCCTTTTATAGACTTAATCCTACCACCTCTCATTTCATCTTATCCTCCTCATCCCCCTGCGCCAACATCAGGCTTTTCCTTTAATGAAATATTTGGGCCCTTACACAGCCCTTACTCTTTATCTTTTCAGTTTTATCCTTTCTTGTTCCCCAACTTATCTCCTGTCTTTCCCTCCTTCATTGTCTTTGGGTCTTTATCAGTCATCTTGCAGGGAAAGGTAATAAAAGGCCGACACATTGAGGGGGCCTTACTCCGCTTTGTCATTTTGTTCACTCCCACCCTCCTTTTTGTCTTTTATTTTTTGTTTGTGGCAGCAGACCTTATCAGGGAGATGGCTGTGAGATAAGCCCTCTGTGGTTCTTTGTGGTGAAATAATACGACAGGCTGATAAGGCCTTGTGGGTGAGTAGTTCACTGCTGCTTCTCTCCCCCTGCCACTGCCTTTTCCTCTTCCCGGAGCGTGCTGGGAAGTCCCCAGTAGGGCAGAGAGATATCAATCCTTTCTGTCAGGTACCACCTTTGATAAAATGTCAACCCTCCACATTGACACAAGCATGACAACTTTTTATTTACAGATTCACAAATTGTACGTTTTTGATAAGAATAATTTGTTGTTTGCGTGTCTTACAAGATTAAATACGTGTTTATCCACTACCGGGTCTGCCACTGATGCCTTTTGTTGGACTGTTATCTTCCCCTGCCATTCACATTCTCGTCATCCATTTTTTGTTATTAAGTTATTATCAAATAAAATCTGAACCTGTGGTCATTACTGACATGTAAAATATCCTGTTTGATGACACAATTATGTAGCTAAACAAAAATCAATAGACATAATGGAGGACTGCAAACAATATAAAGGCTGAAAGTTAGTTCTGGGTAAGCACAAAAACTTTCCCTGTCATCTGTTTCACTACTGATGGAGTCACAAGTTCCTGGCTTATGCCATTACTTTGTCTCTAATCTACAGCATCTATTAAGATTTCATGAAGTGGTAATGATTATACAATTACTTCCAGCTTGGAAATACTATAATAATGGCCACGACGACCAAGGTTTGTGAGTTTATGGAGTGGATGTTTATGGATTAAAAAACAAACACACACAGACTGGCTGACTGGCTGGCCATCGATTTGTGTTGCTATTGACTAAAGAAGGGTGGAGGGCGACGCTGGCGCTCAATAGCAGTTACATTTTCATATAAATAACGGCGAATTTCTGGCCTGTAATTGCCTCAGAAATGACTACATGGATGAGAGAATGGGTATAGGGGGACACAGTATTGATTACAAAGGTGCCTTTTTTTAAGGCTTTGGACAACGATACAGAAATTGGATGACATGTCCAACCGATTTGGGTTTTATCTTATCTTCAAATATTCTCAAGATAACCATGTTTTCATTTTATTAGGAGAATCAAGTGCCCTTAGTCCTTGAATGTTTTTCCAGACCATCCAAAGAGGAGCATGCAGGTAGCAACACTTGCATAACCTATGAAAACCCACACGGCATCTACTGTAGATCTGTTTTCACTTTATACCTGATCAGACATTATAATGCTTCAGCAGTGGAGGCAGATTAAAAATTTGGCTTCGAGTGTTAAGCTCAGCCTGGATCCAGTAGAGACATGGAATTCCCACAACAATTTTCTACATCTTTTATAGCAGCTCCTTGTCAGACACAAGGCTATTTCACAAAATGCACTGGTGAATTAAAGAGTTAAGACGAAGCAGATACTTCAAGCATAACTGATTTATTAGGCCAAGCGAAGGGAGGAGACGAAGAGAAGAAAATGAATTAGGTCTCACATGCACTTTTAATTACTGTTGTCAAGGTGTTTGCTTCGCCCTTCTGGGAAAAGCAAACCAAACCATCACTCATACCAACTACTTAGAAGACCTGCAGAATGAGCCATAAAGTTTAACACCTCTTCTATGGCGCAACATTTACTGCAACATAAACAAAACTCAACCTTCTCCCTGCAACATCTCTCTTCCCCTCCTGAGATAAGGTGTGGTGCGTGGCTGATAAACTGAGCAGAATGAGGCCACAGATCCAGGGGTGCTCTTCTCACCTCATGTGCTTACTTGAGGGATCGAAAAGGACAAAGGAACAACATGTGCCTGTCTGTTTGATCTTCCTGTATGAGGTGCTCTGCACATGTAAGCTGCTGACACGTCATGGACTGTTTGCTCTCGCACAGGCAGCACTGCTGGCCCTCACTGCACAGCTCTTAATATAGCAGAGGAATATTTTCATGCGCACGTGCACTCACTCACTCACACACGCATACACATAAAACCTGTTCCTTTGATGAGGCTGTGGAATAAGCTATCTACGACCAGAGGCTCAGTTAGAGTGCTTGGCTGCAATGTAACTCCCTTATAGCAGAGAGACAAGACACTGGCCAGACAGTCTGCCCGAAGAGCAATAACGATGAAGAAAATACGCAATGGGTCTTGCAATATTCAACTTGAATGTCAAGTGCTGCTCACTGTATAATTGGAGTTAAAATCTCTGTGTCCCTCAGTTGGACCTGAGAAGTATTGACTAGTAGCTATGGAGGATATAGGGAGGGTCACTAAATCCATTATTCATAAACGGGGGGACAAGAAGAGGATGAGTGTTTCTGCTGACAATGTGGTTGCTCTCCCAGAAGCCTTAGACATTTTAAAAGCGGATACAGTTCCCCCACCTCACCAACCCCAGTCAAGATTGGTTTCAGTTGTGATTCCATACGTCCATACGATATGTCTTGCCTCTCAATCTGTAGCTTCCTGCTGCTCATTTGGTCTTAATGTTTTATGAGTCTGTGTGGTTTTGGTGGTGAAAGCAAACTGTCACAAAAAGAGCATCTTTTTCTTGCACCTGCCACATACGGAAAGATACTCTGTTCAATAAAATAACGCAAAAATAAAACTAAACAAATAAGATTAAAATGAATAAATCAGGGACTAAAGTGAACTGGGCTAAACCAACAACGCCATACACCGGTTCTCCCACTGTGGCATGCTACAAAATATTTCAACGGCAGCACATAATTAAAAACAGCATGCTTGTATGTGTATTATATTTTATACAGGCTTCGATAGAAAGCACAAGGGGCTGGAGATGAGAGCAGTGCAGCAGTGAAAAAGGTAATTAAGTTGACCAGAACAAGGCGAGCTGTCTGTTTAATATTTCATGCAGCCCCACACAAAGCACTGTGGAAGTCATCAACAACAGGGCACCAACAACAATTATGAAATAATTAGCTGAGAATCATCCTGGAAGATTTTTTTCATTCATGGCTATGTGTAAGTAATTGTATAAATAATTTCAGACTTGGCCTGGTCCAAATTGACGTTGCCATTTGCTTGACCCTGGTGAACACCGGCATGCTGGCTTGGCGTACAAGCACGTGTGTGGGAAAGAGCGTGGAAGACGTATAAACAAACAGGTACAGGTGTATGCTTGTTCAAAAACTTTAAGTTAGATTTATCACGGAACAAAATTCCCCTCTGTGCTGAAGTCAAACTGAAATTTAGATTCTCGTCATTTTTGAAAGAGGATAAAACTGCTTTTGGACACATTTGTAGAATCAGCATCTAAGCTTTGAGCCTCTGGGTGGGTGTTTTTCCATGGCAGCGGTTGACTGACATCTGAGAGCCATTGCTAGGAGATGCGCTGTCAACCGTGGTGTACTACTGACTGGAGAATGTCATAGATATTCTTTCCCCTTTTTTCAGCGATTCAAGCTGTCTGTCCCTTCATAACATTCAACATCTGGGAGGAAACATTCTGCTGTTAAGTTTGTATTCAAATCAGAAAGTGAAAGCTACCAAGCTAGGCTAACTGGATTTCACTTTGAAAATGCTTGTTAGCTTGCTTCATAACAGTAGCACTGATTGTCATTTCACAATACTTTTGGTTTATGTTACACCTGCTGACATTGCCAGTTTGCAGTGTTGTGCATTCATCACACACTATAAGTAAGAGGGGTCTTTCTTTCATGGGTCCAGTTGTGGTGGCGGCAAGACTGTCAAAAAAAACAACTTGTAAGAACAGATAGTCCTGTAACCTCAGCACTGCATACACTCCGTGACTTGAATCATGACACAGAGTAACGTATGGAGTCATGGAGTAACATAGGGCTGCTGCTAACATCATCCCCCAAGCTGGTTAACTGCCTGTGTGGCAGCTGGAGGTGAAGCGATATTACATTCATCAACTATTTTTATTGCCTGTCCACGCAGATATTGCACCAATCAAACAAATACCAACATTGTCAAACACCCCCTGGAGAACACTGATGTAACGCAAAAAAAAAAAAAGATACATTTGTATATTATTTATTAATTTTGGTTGTTACAATGTTGGCCAATTGTGTACTCAAAACAAACAGAAAACTGCTGATTTTGGGGGAAAATGCACTTAAATTTCAGTTTGACTTAAAACATTAGGTTAGAGAAAAATCAAGAAAAGATGACAAGATAATGATGAACAGAGTGATTCCAGAGAAAATGCTCCATATGTGTTCGTTGGGAGACGCTGTACTTCTGTTCATTGCAATGGAGCGAGAAAGAGTGAGACTATTTTTATCCCACCCTGAGGCCTGGGGCAGCTGTGTCAAAAGTCAACCACTATGGTGACTCCATGCTGTGGCGCTCCTGTCCCAAACACACACACACACACGCAGGAACGCACACACACACTCTCTGCATACATACCCACATAAGTGTGGGCATAAATTAAATTTAGATGAAAAAAACGATTGAAAAATGCCTCTATGTGAATGGTGGTAAAGGTAACGGGCTTCCCGTTTTACAGGAACGTGTCCAACTAGAATCTAGAGGGAGGGTTGAGCCAATACAAACAAAATTCATCCTTCGAACCGTAATAACAAATAGGATGTCAATGCTCTTAACCTTGTAACCGAGATAAAAGCGAACATGCCTGACAGTGTAACATTGACAATGAAATCAAATTTAGCCCATGTTAGCCATGGCAATATTGCTCTGTATGAGGCGAACCCATAACGTATTGATGTACAGCTTTGAGAATGACAAGCTGTACTCACTGTGATTTGTTACACTAATATAAGTGAAGACACATTATTGTCCTGCACACTCAAATACACATTCACACACATCTTTCTCTCACTCTCTCTCTCTTTTTTTTTTTTTTTTTTTACACACAAACACACACACACAGACACACACTCATCCCTCTTCATGGACCACTTGGCTTTGTAGTAGCAAAGAGCTTGAACAAATTGAGAAATGATTGGAACTGAAAGATGAGTAATGGTGATTCTAGCGCTGTCCCTTCTCAATATGGAGATGATGAGATTTGATTCTTTGAGGTCAGGTACATCATCCGAGCCGAGTGGCTGCCCCGTCTACGACTAAAAGAGATAGGAGGCCATTCACTCTCACATTCGGGCTTTTGCTACAATCAGTCACTGCTGACATAAAATCAATGCTATATTTACCAGCGCCATTACCATACTATTACCACTATTCATCGCCTCTTAAACAATTACAGCTCAAATTCCGTATGTAAACTATAGAAGAGCATGGGGGGTACGTCAAAGTGTCTCGCTGCTGTCTCCTCCCCGTTCATGTTTGTGTGACTGAGTCAACACAGTGGGACTAAATGAGGTCAATGAAGCTCCCCCATCCGTTCTTTTCACTGCTGTCTCCTCATCATGGTCAGCTATTAACTCACCATTACACTGCCATTAGCCTAGCTTTGCCACATACTGCACTGCAACCTGCCAAACATACTGACTATTGGCAGTTCTGGTTTCACTGACCCTCTGAAATGAGAGGAAAGCAGGGAAAGGGGAGAAAATGGCATTTGGTTGTGAATTTAAATGGAGCAGAGCTGGCTACAGTGGGGAGCTTTGTTAATATGCATCGTTGACACAAATGCAGCTATGATTAGTTTCATTTCTTATTTGATGAATCGATCCCACACAAGGAGTATAGGGAAATGTGGAGGGAAAAAACTCACATTACTCACACGTTTCATTATAATTCTTCACAACTTAAAGACTAGAAAAACAAATAAAAAGTACACTTGGGCACCTTCCCAACCATGCTGTTCTACAGATGATCCTCAAATTACATGCTCTGTTGCTTTCAGACCTTTTGACGAAAGTGGAGAAGGTTGGCAGCTCCGGTTGTCTTAAGATATCATCTCAGTGTACTGGGAAACTCCAGAAGTAAGAGTGACTTGTGTCAGCACAAACCATGGAAAGTCAAATTACTTGTGAGATGGATGTGTTTACTCCTACCCTCTGCTCATTAGAGCATGACGGTTCAATGATGAATAATGTCATTGGGAACAAATCTGTGTTTGGACACTGTTTTTTTAATACCGGAATACTTCTCTTCAGCTTTTTCATTGGGCTTTACATATTTTATGTAAAGTTGCAGTGGAGTTTTACTATTCTGCTCAAGGTGGCAAACAGGCTTGTTTTGGGTTCTATTTTTCTATTTTTTAGTCTCCAACATTCTGTTTCAAACACAGGATTGACTTTTGAGCAAATTCAGTAGAGATGTGCTATTAAAATTTATCAGAAAAAAAAAATTAAATTAGAAATAAGCCCTTTTTAGTTTTGAATCTGATTAAAATGCATATCATCACCATGGCACTGAAATATCATCCCAGTCCCATACTGGGATTGTTGCTATAGCAACAGCTGATAAAATCATGTGGAGAAAAAATGGGTTTCCATACTGTGAGGTGACAACAACTAACAAATTAAAATTACTTCATATGTTCACCTGGAGATGGAATCAAACACGTGTTATGTGCCCACACACAGGTTAGTATCACCGCATTTGTAGCTGCATTTCTTTTCCATAATATTATATAGTAGATATGAACATACTATATTAAGTGACATGGTGTCTGTCAGCCGCTCTGGAAGTCTGCTAATAACTGACTGATGTGCTTTGACCAAGCAAGCAACACGGGAAAGCTGTATCCCAGTTAATCCTGTGGGTATTGCATGCAGGTCTGTTCTATGTCTCTGTGCAGACTGAGCATGGGAGGTAATTACTGGGTCTGAGACCTTAACAGGAGTAGTGGATGAGAATAAGATCCCCGCAGGTGTTTTAATAGGAGTATGGGGGATAGCGTGACACTGGTTCATCTCGTGAGACTTGCAGTACTTCTCCCAGGTATCAATCTCACCTGTAGCAACAAATCAGACTGTGCAGTTGCCACTTAATGAAGCACGCAATTGTGCATAATCAGAACTCCAACAGTAATATGAACTGTAAAAACACAGAAAAAGATGACATTTTCTTACTCGAAACAGTGGGTCTGGAAGTCTCTCTTCTCAAGCCGTTTTACATGATTAATAGGGTAGAGAGCAGGAGTTGAAACTGCAATTAAAGGTGTCTTCCATCAGAAGAAGAACCCCCTTTCTGGTAGTCAGCTAAAGGAGGACCGAGGGGAGCAATGCTCCACCAGAGAAGTCATTATTTCTCCACCATCCTCTCTGCTCTCTGGAATACATTAACTTCACAGTGTCGCTGCCTTAGCCTGCCAGAGTGCCTTCATTGCTTGTTTTTTTAAAGGGATGCATGCAATTAGAAGAAGGGGAAGAAGAAAGTACATGGAATAGTCTCCAACCCCCACACTGAGATTGAGTGCTAGGACAAAACAAAGCTCAGTGGGCCCCTGGGGGCCCCGCCTGAGACCGACGAGAGGCTCTGATCGTCACTGTCACCGCTGCTCATTGACAACAATAAAAGAAGAAAACAACTGCAAAGCCTCAATTTCACTGGTTAATGGCTTACTAAAAATGTACAGATGGATTTCCAATAACAGACATCCGCGCTTGTTTGTGCAGAAATATAAATGATACTTCCTTTGTGAGGGATAAAATACCTTAACAGCATCAAAGTAAAAACGACCTTTCTCTAGTATTCTGTGCTGAAATTATGCAGACTTTACACAGTAAAACGTATTAGCGTGTTTAACAGAGAAGGTACTGCACACCAACATCTTATAAACTTTGTTCCAATTCTTCTTCTGTATGGATTACCCTGCTGCATAGACTAACCAAGGATCATTACATCCATAATTCCCTGTTTTACATAATGTCATTGTGAATATTTCCCTGGTTTGACTCTCAGCTACAGTGCAATTAATTATAAATACATAGATACTTTGCCAGGGCATACTATCATGTATAGACAAGTCTTATATCCATGTGGGACACTTGTTCAAGTAGCCTCATGAATATGCCTCACCTTAGAAAAAGTGAAAGGGATTGTGGAGAATAATCATAATTGGAGAAACAGCAGAAACACTATTATGAATCCAGTCTTCCTTCCGTGTACGCTACAGTAATGAGCCTGAGGAAAGTGATTGTCGTACATTTGATGGTTCACTGACTTCACAGTCATTGTCTTTATCTGCGATAGAAAGGAGAGGCGGAGGAAGGATCACAATTCCTTTGAGGTGCATTTAAATCATAGTCTCCACATATTACTCAGAAAATTCCCTCTTGAGAGTGTGAGCTGAGATGGCGTCCTTCAAGCCCCGCTGGGTTTCCTGTCATCATGAAATGGGAGCAGGAGATTAGGGGGGTGAGGGATGTAGAGGATGGAGAAGGAGGGGGGTAAATACTGAAATCTGGTCTAATCCCATCTCATACAGCTGAAGATACACTCCTCCTAAGACATTTCTGCTCAGAGCTGAGGTAACAGAAAGGAATGAGGGGAATACCACTGAGAATCAGCCTTATAATACGTTGTTTGGGAAGTATGCATCCCTGATTGAACTACCACCTCAAAAAATTGGTTTATACATATCCAGCAATAGAAATCAACAGTCTGTCGCACCAATTCAATGCATTTACTCTTAAAAATAAGACACTCTGGCCAAGGTGGGTGAAACAGCATAGCTCCCAGCATAGTATTATAGGAAACTGGGCCACAAAGTCATTATATTCTCATTTTATTTCATAGAACAGTGTGATCCATTAAGGGTGCAGTTCAACTAGATAAGGTTACTGCAGGTGACTAGCTGAGTGCTGCTGTTCTTGCATAAGAAACGCATCAAAGTGGTAATTTTGCACAGCTCATTGTGTTTAATAGAGTGCTGTAAAACATGTCCTTTGCAGTGTAATTAATGAGGAAGAGACAGCCACGAAACACATATCTAGAGGGTTAGTATCATAAGTATTCCAATTCTATAATGCATTGTGATTTTCTGCTATTCTTCCATTTAGCTGCAACACAAAGCTTATAAAATATCCCTTATGATAATTAAATGTTGCAGTCAATTATACTTGAAATACTTGAAAATGAAATACAACAGACTTGAATTCTGGTCTTTTTAAACAAACTTCTTACAAAAATGACCATTTTATCATTCAGTCGAATCATCATTTCATGATTTTAGGAGTATTATTTGACAGAATATTCTAATATGCTGCTTCATTTATAGTTAACACTGCACTGCTGCAACTTCATGGTGCACTGTACCAAAAGAATAATAAGCTTCCACTGAGTTACTTGTGTATTTTACATTTTACCCTTGTTGCTCATCTTAAATAGCTAGATGAACACAAATCAACAGCATGACCTTCTGTCTCTTCCTCTTCATGCCCGTGTTCATGCCTCTTTTCTGTCTCTTTAAAACTCCCTTTTCTCACGCTTCTCTCATCTTCTAATGAAATGCAACATTTCACAAAGCCCCCAGATTAATGTGCAGAAATAAATAAATAAGAGGAAGCATTCAAAGTGACTGCTGATGCGAGAGGAGAGGGGATTCTCACAACCCACTGCCCCTGCTGTAAGAACATGCCTTATCAACATTTTCTCCCTGCAAAAAATGTCAATGGAATGCTACACATTTCATCAACAAGGACACGCATGTGTTTGCTGTAAGCTGCATGATCTCTCTGCCTTGTTAGACCATGTGAGACTCCCCCTCTCCCCCCTCTCCTGTCTGTGCAGCTCAGGTCTCTAACCCCTAACATTCATCACTAGTAGTGAACCTAAATCCCAGCATACAGACTGAAACCGTCATCTTAAGAGATGTTTCCTCTGAGATATCACCTATGTCTTGCCTCAGCAAATGTCTCTTTGTGTATGAGGTCTAGTGTAAGACACAGATATTTTGTAAAGTATGGAACATACATAACATATGTTTTCCCTATTTTTAGTATCTGTGCAGTGCACAAGGGCCTGAAATGGGAATTAACTACACGGTATTCAAATGAATTGCAAAAGTGTGTGAATTGTTCAGAAATAAGAGAGCAAGTGTTACTCATGTACAAGCAAGTGAGCAAATTTGTATGCATATTAATTCTGTGGATTGGGATGAGCTACCTAGCAAAGCCCTGTTGTGCCATTTAATTTAAAAAGGAACTCTGTCTATGCAAATTGTTGGAGAAGACATTTTCCATCACTCATATGAAAGTAGCGTATAAAGGAAATCTCGCCTGTTTTTATCCCTGTTCAGGTGTTTCGTGCAGGTGGAGAGGAGCCAAGAGAGCCGCAGATAACATGAGGATCGTAGTGGAGCATTAGCACATCTGATTGAACACATCTGTCATTTAGCACCCATATTGCAATTTATGATCTTATAAACATCTTGTTTGTGTCCCTGGGTGGCATTTGGTGATGAATGGTGCGCATGAAAAAGGTGGTTTCTTTATTAATTGTGTGGTTACTCTTGGATTGAAACTAGGGGCTAGAAATCACTTGGCCTTGAGGGCCTGGGGAGAAAAAAACATGGCAAAAAAGCACTTCCACGCAGAGCGAGTACACGGAGTTGTCTCATAAGAACAACATCACGGCTGTTCTGTGTCCCCAGGACAGGCCTGCTTATGTCACTGTGTGCTTACTGTATGTGTGAATCTCGGTGTGTGGGCAGCTGGGGGTTGAGGCAAACTTCAAGACCGATGTCATGTTTGTGAGTGTGTATACATGCTCAGCGTGCCTGTATGCTCCTGGCCAGCATCAGTGTTGTTGTCAGTAAGTGGGTGCTAGCGAGAGGAAGGTCATGTGGCAGCCAGGAGAATTATGTCCAGGTCAGAGATGCACTGTATGGAACCAACCCTTATTACCGCACCATTTCCCTCAGTTCCTGCTGCACACTCACAGAGGCCATAACACGTGGACAAGAGGTGTTAAGCAAGCGTGGGTGTCTTCTTATGACACACAAGATTATAATAATGTGCCACATTAGTTTGGTCATACATGTTGTACTTTTCAGTAAATTAAAATGACCTCATTCCTTACTAGATTAAACATATGTAAAGCGTGTACAGTGTGCTGTGTGCAATTTAGTCTACTGCACTTGAAAGCGTGCTAATTAACATGTTTTTCACTTACGATGTGGAGCTTCAAGAAGTCTCCGAGACCAGAGGAGCTATCCACCCTCACCAGGACAGCATCCTTCAGGTGTGTGCTGAAGCCAATGGCTAGCCGGTCTGCCCTCGTGCTGGGACGGTCATTTGGCGGCCACGTGTATGTGATCAGTCCACCATCTCGCCCAAATATGTACGTTGTTCCCGCTAGAGAACAAAAAAAAAAAAAAAAAGGAGAGAAAGGAACAAATAGAAGACATTAGTAATGTATTCTCCCCCTCACAACCTTGTAATGTTTGGTTGCAGGTGCACGGGCACCAACAACTAACTGTCAACACAAACATTATTAACACAGCGAAGCAGACCTCAATGTCGTGTGCACAGAGCACCGTCAGTCTGGAGTGTTTTATTGTGCTGAGTAATGACTTTGCAATGCACTGAACAACATATCACTCTTGAACAGCTCTCAGCCCCGTCTGAGGGTTTAAGTACACTCACGTCAATTCATGAAAGGGGGAAAATTCAGCGGAAATGAGGGAGGTGGGTAATGGTGCCCCTTTCCTCGCGATGCTGCACAATTACTCAGTTTTACTGTCACTGCT
This sequence comes from Thunnus maccoyii, assembly GCF_910596095.1. Lineage (NCBI taxonomy): Eukaryota > Metazoa > Chordata > Actinopteri > Scombriformes > Scombridae > Thunnus > Thunnus maccoyii. Next base: position 19,830,657 of record NC_056546.1, on the reverse strand, counting down.
TGTTTCACCTCTAGAGCGAAGAAGTACAAGTGAACGCTAGCGAATTTGTAGTCTTGTCCTCGGTGCCCAGGTAACCAGCATGCCAAATGGGCACCTCCCCGACTCTCGCGCTTCATTAGCAGCCTCAAAGGCAGACGAAGCCGGCAGCATTATTGACTGACTGATCCAATTATGCCCTTCTGGTGACCTCTAAACCCGCTATTTCCTGTCTTGCTGCATTACATTGTTGTCTTTAGCAGCAGTATGAAAGGTTTCAACATGACCTAGTAGATGGACGAGTGATTCTAATTACCTAGCTATTCAGTGAGAAAGAGCCTTGAGGCATTATGCCAGTGACCTAGTCAAATTGCTGGTTGGAAATAAGCCCTTCTCCACTAATGAAGGAAGTGGTCTATTAAAAGTGGGAGTCTGTTCATGTCTAATAAGACAGTCCAAGGTTTTGATTCTTGCCAAACATCCAACGCTTCATCATTTCAGAGTTGTCTCAATCAAATAAGTCCCTATTTCTTTCTAATTAGAAACCTTCATTAGGATAGTGTTTCCACTCATTTTTGCCAGGACATAGAAAAGTATGATTGTGGGAGAAAGTGTGTATCTGTGTGTGCAATTGTGAACGAATGAGTATGAGATTGGGAAATAAATGCCTGTGAGAAAGCCTGAAAATGAATGCAGCTGTCAGATTAGCATAAAAACAGCTATCTTCATGAAAAATTAGACAAGGAGCTGTGGTAGTGTGGGATGCATTTATGTGTGTGTGTGTGTGTGAGCGTGTGTGTGAGCGAGAAGTAGAGACAGAGAGCAAGAGAGAGAGAGAGACAGAGTGTGTTAATATTCATAGGGGCAGAGAGTTAAACAGCCTTAGCCTGAACAATAGATTATAAATCATTCTGACTGTAATTCCAATATTTTCTTGTAAACCAGTTCACGAGGATATAAAACTATCGATAAATTTTGCATTTATTTATATATTTCTGTTGTTTTCTTCCCTCTGGCTTTTATTCACTGAGCAGTGATTTAAGCGCGTCACTCTACTCTCAAGTTCCTTTTCCAATTTCATTCCCTCATTTCAGTCGATACACACTGTCAACCATTAGCTAAAAAGAATTGCATCATTAATTAAGAATAATGTGATTAACAAATGATGTCAGGACATACAGATCTATGGCGGGATTTATTGTTTTCATAAAGCATAACTCGCATTTGTAAAACGTAATGAAATAACACTGTAAGCATTCTTGTTCCTCTAATGGATAAAGCGTTATGAAGCTTGATGGCTTCTGCAAAGGAAAAGACATTATGTGTAATATATTTGCGAGACAGGCATCATTTCTTTTTCATGAAGTCTGGCGGATACCACTGAAAACCGGTCTTGTTCCGCTAATGCATATCTGATGTTGGCCTCTTCACAGAGCAATCTCCAGTTCATGTAGCTGCTCGTGCTGGACTGTTGTCACTGTCTCTGAGTTTCCCCCCCAAGCCACCAAACACTTGCTCCATGCTCCAGCTTATTATAATTAAGCTCTTTTAAACCATGTCAGTGTTGGAACTCACTGGGCCCTTAAGCGTCTATTTCCCCCTCTGTCTATTCATACGATTTGACACCCACTTTATCCCACTGACAGCTTATTTACTGTTGGTGACCTCCATAAAAAAAAAAAAAAAAACACACACACACTATAATATAGAGATTGCTCATTTCAGTGGACTGGTGTGTAGATCTTGCTAGTGACACCCTTAAGCTAAATGGATAAACAGCAAGACCCTCAAGTCAAGCCACCAAAGGTCAACAAAACTAACGACTCTGTGACATGCAGATTATATAAAGGGTTCCAAAACTGACTCAGAGAGTGCAGATAATAAGATTGCCAATATGTGGTAAAGCAGTCTAAAATCCATATGAGCAAGAGTGAGCATAGTGGAAAACTCCTTGAGGGACTGTTGAGGATTAAGATACATGGAGAAACATGGTTAATGCACACCTACACAGTTTGTGCAGTGGCATGAAATCGGCAGACACGTGCCTGTGTAACTCCAGTGGTGGGAGTAATTATGCACTGGCTCCATATTTGTTATTTATGCGCTCTCCTGGGACATTGGGCCTGATATGGATCTGTTGTAGTCATTAGATACAGTAGTGTCCTGGAAATACTTGCCCGTTTGTTGTCTCTTTAATTTGACAAGGGTTTCAGTTTATTCCCTGTTCACCTACTGTCTAATAAAAAAAAAAAAAAAAAAAATGAAAGGACAATATCGTGGTACAATGTGGGGAGTTTGAGATACAAAGTGCTTAGAGGTGTAGCACCACACAACTATATAACTGGGAAACAGAATGTAATTAAGGTTTTGTTGCGTCAGGTATTCCCATTAGACACTCTCATTTGTATCTCCTACATTCATATGCATTTCCCCAGAGAGGTCAGTGTGCAGAAACCAAGAGGCAAGTGTGTTTTGAGCAGGTAGTGAGTGTAGTGAGTCGTACTCAAGCCTCATACAGATGATCAGACCTTCAGGATGAACTCCTCAACCGCAAGCCTCCCCTGTTAAAGGATAATGAATTAATCTGTCCTCATGTTGGACTACATTGAGAGCTAGCTGCTCACTGCTGTGTCAGTTAACATCAAAGACGGCAGATCAAACACTCTGCTTTCATTAAAAATGTAGCACCATCCCAGGAGCTCTCCTGCATTTGGCCAAAGAGGTGTGTGGGATAGTAGACTGTAGGATAGCAAACATGGCCTGTGTGTTAGAGCCCTCTTGGCGCTGACTTCTCAACGTCTCAATCTATTTCTGCTGTAATGAAACAGGAGCATATAGCAACCTGGCCTCCAAGCACTGTATGTTAAATAAACTGTGCAGTGTCAAATGAAGAGGCGGATAGGTGTGAGCAAAGGAAATCACACTGGCTCTGCGCCTTAGAGTAGCAGTTGTTGGGTGGCAGCTACATACAAAGGCTGTGTGTGTTTGCCTATACAGCTCGGCTAAGGTCAGGCCCACAGACTGTCTTTCCTCTGACCTCCAACACAGCCATCATAACGAGCCTCATATTACCACCTCTGCCGAGAAACTGGGGAGGAATCCAATCATAATTACATAGTTGTGATGGAAATATGAAAAGGAGAGATGACATTATGGATCTGCTTTCTGTCAGCACACAGCACTTGCATTTCTCTCTATTTGCTGCCAAGGATTCCCGTAATGACTGGGGTGCAAAAATAGATTATATGAGACGTGGCATATAGTATAAGGTTTTCAGATTAATTTTTGATCATTTCCATGAATCTCCTGAATGGAATTTGAAAGTAATATAACCTCTTTTCCCCCCATTGTCTCTCACCTATGTCTATATAGCTTATATATAGATGTGGACATATACTGTTTATGTTTATATCCTTACAGTGGAAATGAGCTTAATGAGGACAACATCCTTCAGATCTGTGAAGCTCTTTAACTTCTTTGCGAATGTGACAGGAATAAGTGGGTGAACATTTACATAATGTACTACGTCTTGTAGATTCCCAAACCGTTTAAAAGGGTTAAAATCTATATTAAGAATAACATCATTTGGTTTATCTTTGGTCCGCAGCCCCCACCCCCCGGGAGGAGTACAATTAAAAGAAGCTTAATGATGTCTATTGGATTACCATTTCAATTTCTAGAGAAATCATTACCAGGATTTATGGGGACACTATTATCCAATCAAACACTATCGGTATCTGGTAAAGGAGCCACCTCCAATCAATGCTCCTGAAGATGTAGTGCCATGAGGGAAAATTGTGAGTCAAAGTGATCAATTTTTTTCCTCCCCTGATCTACCTTTCTCACTATATTTCACCTTTTTGGACAATTAAATGGTCTAATAGTTGAGGAGATGAGGTGGTAAATAGAATGAGGGGTTATGAGGAAAACCGTTCAAACTCATAGCTAATTAAATGTCTTTTCAGCTGCATGTTCTAACTTGGCAGCGGTTGCAAAGCTGTGAATTACTGAGACGATCGAGTAGGGCCACTGTTCACACAGCCTCAGTGTATAATTAAATGGTACATCACACCCCATGATCCAAAATAATGATGCCAATATATGATCCGGGGGTTCTTGTTTGATCCACAGTAACAATCCTATATGGGCGTCATTGCCAGACAAAATTTATCAAATATTATTCAAACCTCTTTTGACATGAAACAGCAATAACGGAGGAAGGAAAAACATGACTTGATTATTTAAATGTCAATGGATTATGTCTGAACTGCGATATGTTTTTCTTTTACCTTGCCTACAAGCAAAAGAAATACAAGGCAAGCAGTTCTCAGGCCTTGATGTCAAGGACTTCTCGCATTTTTTTTTTTTTTTACCTGTGTGCGTGTTTGTTTGTGATTATGGAGGCTGTAAAAGAAAAGCTATGGCTTTGTTCACACAGTTATTTCCAGGAACTGTTAATGAATGTGGATCCACGAAACACACTACGGAGATGGCTGTACATGTGCAACAAAGAGTATTGTCTATATGGAAAGTTTCATTCTTTCGTGGGGTTATGGTCGGTATGTTTCTCAAAACTTTTTAAAAACATCACTAAAAATCATGTTTGCTTTATTTTGGGGATGAGCTGTTAAGCTGTTTAATCAAACTAACACTGTGTACATTGTATTACTGTAATGTCTATTTTCTTTTGAGTTTAAATGTCTGTACTCATCTTTGACTATTACCACTATACTGTATTCTAATTATGTATTTCATACTATTACTTTCTGCTTTGTTCACTGTTAGCTGTAAATGTAAAACATCTCTTTCTGTACACCAGAGGATGTTTCCCAGGATAGATGTGAGGATTGTACTTTCCTGTCGATGCCTGGTGCAGCATTGTGTTGGTGAGGTGACATATTTGTCAGTTTTTTTTTTTTTCCTTGCTGTGAACTGTACTGCTTCAGTGTGGGAGGAGAGGAGCTTTAGTATTAAGGATCACCTGGGATTTCTGCTTGTCCCACTCACCTTCTGGGTACATGTCAAAGGCACATGG